>NC_049980.1:16396254-16397038 GCF_000003815.2 Branchiostoma floridae | reverse complement strand
CACATTGCGCGCAGGGGATGCGGCTGACACCGTCTGCGTTACCATGGCGCGTACCGGCCCTATGTTCAATATTGAAATTGTATGGACTTAGCCGCAGTATCCATCTGGCTGACTGGCCGGCCGGATTGTTGTTGCGAATTTGGTACCGGACCGCGCTATTGTCTGTGCGGAGGAGGAAGGGTTCTTCGCCCTGCAGATAGCAGTCATGTTTCGTTATGAACTCAACTGCGGCCAACATCTCCCTTCGATGAGTACAGTAACGTTGTTCCGCAGGCGAGAGTGCTCGACTATAATACAGGATTACGCGCTCATGCCCATGCTGCTCTTGACTTAGCACGCCCCCTATCCCCTTGTCGGACGCGTCCGTGTCGACGATAAAGGGCAGGTCAAAGTTTGGGTACGCGAGGATCGGGGCGGAAACAAGAGCAGCTTTCAGTTGGTCGAAGGCGGACTGACAGTCCGCAGACCAGCTGAACCTGGCGCCTTTCCTCGTGAGGGCCGTTAAGGGCCGCGCGATCTGGGCGAATCCGTGAACAAAGCGTCGGTAGTAGTTCGCCAAACCTAAAAAACGTTGCACATCGCGGACCGAGCGCGGGGTGGGCCAGTTATCTACCGCTGACGTTTTAGAGGGGTCGGTACTGACACCGTCACCTGAGATAATGTGCCCTAAGAACTCAACCTGTCTTTGTAGGAAACGACACTTCTCCGGATTGAGGTTGAGTTGGGCTTCTCGATAACGTTGGAAGACTGCCCGGAGATAGTTGAGATGAATAGTGACGTCATC
>NC_049980.1:16376770-16396154 GCF_000003815.2 Branchiostoma floridae | reverse complement strand
GTCAAGATACGCCAAACAGCACTGTGGTTGTAGACCCCTTAAGACCGACTCCATGAGACGCGCAAAGGATGATGGGGCATTGCATAATCCAAACGGGAGAACTGTGTATTGGTACGTCCCAAATGGAGTCGAAAATGCAGTCTTCTCAACTGACGAGGGGGCAACGGGAATTTGGTGGTACCCAGCTCGCATATCCAATGTGGAAAACAATTTCGAGCCAGACAGGGCATCGAGGGTGTCATCAATTCGGGGGAGCGGCCACGAGCATTTCTTTGTTACAGAATTTAGCGAGCGGTAGTCGACACACATTCTCGTGCCGCCATTCTTCTTCTTAACTAAAACAACAGGGGCCCCCCACGGGGAGTTGGATGGTTCGATGAACCCTAGCGAAGCGAGTTTGTCTAGTTCCTGGCGAATTTGCTCTTTAGCCTGGGGGGAGGTACGCCGCGGGGGAAGGCGAATGGGAGCGGCATCGCCAGTGTCAATGGAGTGTGTAAGAACAGGTGTGGTGGACATGTCGTACGGGGAGCGGGAGACTATGTCTTCATATTCTACCAAAAGGTCCAAGAGCTGTTCCCTGTGCGACGGGTTTTGGATGTACGACAGGTCAAACAATGTCTCCAGCTCCGCGCGGACGTCGTGGGTCGGGTTGGGGTTGGTGGCGTGTGTGGGGCCGGAGGCGGCTGCGGAGGGCATGCTAGCGGGCGATTGGTTGGGAGGGGGCGCGAACGGAACCGGTGTGTATGGACAGACTGAGACGCCGCGGGAGGTGGGGCTATCAAACGGGTGATACAGGCCAATTACAGCACCGGGACGGATTAGGACAGGTTCAATATTCTCATTGACAACAAAAACTCTGGTGGTATTTTTGGCGGGAGTATGCGATATCAACTCCCCTGTTAAGCCAAAACGACCTAAGGAAGCAAGAGCCGGGTTAACGTAGCCGGGACCAAGGGAGTTATCTGTGCGCTTTCCTACCACTTTGCCTGGTACAAGGTGAACCGAACGCCCTGGTACTAAGTAGGAGTGTCGGGTCACGACACGACGAACGGCACCAGCCGCTTTGCGCAAAACTGGAATGGAGGCCATGCCGGTCGGCCCGCAGAGCGTCATTGTGCGCTTGCGCATTGACACTTCAGTGTCGAAAGCCAGGAGAAAGTCAGTGCCGACCAAAATGGGCGTGGTCGTATTACGACAGACCAGGAATTTTGCGGGAAACTGGTGTTGTTGCCACGTGAGAGGGAGTGTGACGCAACCAACTATGTCTAACGCGCCCCCAGCAACAGTCGATAGCGTAGGTCCATCATACGGAACAAGTTCTGGTGGGGTCACGGGATTACCAAGTTTGTACAACACGTCAGCAGAGATAAGGGAAACATCTGCGCCCGAATCAATTAGTACGTCAACGGAATGGCCATGTATCTGGGGTGTAAAGTGAAAACTTCCGACGGAAGGGTGGGTGCGGGGTAAGGGATTAGCAGGGGAGGGGTCGGGAAGGGTCGTGGGGGGTGGGGAGCTAGTGGCTGGCTGACCCCCAGTTAAGCCAGCCGGAAATCGTTTCCCGACCGGCGGCCAGCATTGGAGCGCTGCAGCTGAGGGCACTCTCTCTTCCAGTGGCCAAGGTCGTGGCAGTAGTTGCACTCAGAGTTTTGCGGAGTGCGGCGGGGAGTTGGGTTCTGGGGGGTGGGGGGCGGTGGGCGATTTGCGGGTGGCGGGTAGTGGGGAGCGGGTTGGTGCTGGGAATCGAGGAGTGTCTCGAAGCGGCTTTGGAGAGACGCTACTTGACGCTCGTGAGAGCGCTGCATCTCTCGCATTTCCTGGCGGTGGGAGGCCAGGATGGCCTGTATGTCCGTCGCCGCTGGGACGGGAGAGGGGTCGCTGACCTGGCGGACATTAGTAGGGGGAGGTGGGGAGGGGTGCTGTGACGGTGTGTGTGATTTAGCAAGGTCCTCGAAAAACTGAAGGGTCATACTGGCTTCGTGCAGGGTTTGGGGCTTAGAACGTTTTACCTCCCACGCCATGTGTTTGTCTTGAATTTTGCCTACGAACTCCCGCAGTCCCAAAAGATCCCTAGTGTTCTGGTCGGCCTGGGGGTGAACTTTGGCGATTAGCCGGCGGATTCGTACCTCTAGAGACTGTGGCGTTTCCCCCGGGTTGCGGGACAACGTGAAAAGTTCCGACTCAAAATGGGTCGGGTCATTAGGTCGGCTGTACATCTCCCGCAGGAAGTCAAGCGCTCCGTCGCAGGGTCCGTCCTGGACGGACGCTGCAGCCGTGTTGTAAGTTTGAAGGGCCCCACCCGAAAGATGCCTGATTAGTACTGTTTTGCTGAGGGGATCGTCCCACTGGCCATAGGACCTTTCTGTGTGGAATTGGGTTTCAAATTCCTCCCAAGTAATTTCGGAGACACCGTCAAACCTGCACATTAGTTTAGGCATGATCCTAGGGCGAGTGGTACGGGGGACGATGTCGTCAAACTGCCCTGGGACTGGTGAGGAGGGGAAGAGAGTACGGTGGCGGGCCAGGGTCGATGTTAGTGAGGGCCCATCGTGTGAGACCGGTGTGAGCTGGGGAGCGGGCCGGGGGGTCGCGGCTGCTCCGGTAGCGAGCGGGGTCCCCCGAGCACGGCCGCGGCCCCTGCCTCTACCGCGTCCGTTGCCATGGAGACCAAAGTTGAGTTGGACCACTTGGTCATCTGGTATCGTGTTGTCGTGTGCGGAGTTAGTAGCCATGGATAATACTCGGTGTGGTGTAACTACAGAAGGCGCTTCGTCAGATTGTTGATTGGAGTATTGTGAACCAAAACACGGGGCGGCAGGCCACACAGGGCGCCAAGGGGAAATCTACAAGAGCAAATCCAAAGACGACACGAAAAAGTTGCAATACAGAGGCTTTGTCGGCAGTAGCGAAATTTAGAAGACACAGGCGTCAGCCAAACAAGAAACAGAGGCGACACTAAAAATTTGCAATAAAAAGGATTTGTCGGCAGAGGGTGTTAAATTAGACCCTGGTCGGGATAATAGGTGCGTTGACTAGAGACAAGGTGTCAAAACGATGACAAAGCGGCCCGGTGCCAGGCAAAACTTGTGAACCGCTGGAATAATTTACGCAAAAGTGCTAAGTTGGAATATGAAAAGCTAAGTTCAGACTTGTCAAAACCTACAGGCGCCAGTGGAGAGACGGCCGCCCAGATCAAAAGAAAACTTGATTGAGGCGCGAAATGGCAAAATAACCACGGAACCGAACCTAAATTTTTCTTTGTGGGATATCGCGAAAGTGTTTACTTTTATATATGATTAGAACGAAACTCTCTACGAATGGGCTAGATTTAGCGTTGTAAAACAAATCGACACTTAGCCTAATGTTTATATCGGAAACTTGTATGGCCAATCTGGGCCTTTAGATTAAAGGAATTATAATGCGATCGGTCACAAGGTGAAGAATTGTGAAGTTTTTGGGTGCAAAAGCCAAATAGTCTGAAAGAGAGTGTATACAATTTCGACGATTCACGCTTCACTTGGGACTTTGGAGTTGGAATGTCACTTTGACGGTCGTGGAAAAAATCAAACCAGTACGTAAGGAAATTTTGCAAAGTTTAACTGACCGATTGCGGCCAATAGCTTCAAATAGTAGGTTTTGGCACAATTTAGCGGCAAGAAGTTACAACTTGTTTTGTGATGAAGCAGGTGTAGCGCAACACGGCACGCAAAACGTCGCGGAGATAACACAGAATGTCTTTTACTAAGTCTTCAAACAATACGATTAGTGTGCTGTTTACCCCCGGTAGTCTAAATTAGAACGGGTGCCGTAGTATTGGTAGGGTCAAACGCAAACTCGAACAGATGGGTAGAATTTATCGGGCCAAGTTGGTGGAAAATCGGAACGAGAATTTGATTGGAACGACTAGAACTGTGGTGATGCAACAACACACGGGTAGTCGGGTCGTAACACGTAAGAACAATGGAAAGTTTTCCTGCGCGTCCTATGCTCGAAACGAAAACGCAACGTATTCTTAGAAATCACGGTACAAAATTTATAAAAATCGAGTCGTAGTATCAGGATCACAGAGCAAAACTGTACCCACTAGTAGGAACCATGTAACAAATGGTCTTAGTGGTAGGATTTGGGCATTTACCTATACGTCAAGGTGACGTATCTATGCTATGCACTCTCACCAATATAGCCAAGGACCAGGGTTCAGTGTACAGTTTGATGTGATCTTTATTACTACGACCGATGGTATACAGTTTAGGCAAGTGAACGGAGGTAATGATAAAGACTGGCTTAATACAAATAATGCAAGATAAGATACCTGGACAGATGCGGGTGGATGATATTAACTAACCGGTTACGTAACTACGGCGGCGGAAGATGCGGTTGACCTTGTCCCTGAGTCTGCTTCTAGTCTAACTAGCGCGTACCGCGTCTTATATTACATCATTTGGAAGGCGGAGCTTACGCGAGCGCTGCGGGGCGTGGCCTAGCTGACGTCAGGGCGCGCCCATGGTCACGTGCTCTCACCACGTGACCCCTGGGCCGCCCAACGTAATAACAGACTTGCTACATTGTCGTTCAACCTTCCTGACTACTGAGATTTCCTAATGATGAATTGACAAACTTTTTATTGAAATTACTTAACGTTATTATAAACGTTACACGCTCGCATCAGTTTTGGCTCCTTGGTTTTTGGGTTTCAAGAGGATGACATCGATGTAATCAAATCAACATGGCCTTACCTTAGAGTAGAGAAAACAATTGTTGGAAAGTCAACATGGAATTTTTTCAGGGAGGAAACCTTAACGATCTACAGCTTGACATTACAGCCGTGATGTACTAAGGCATAAAGTCATATGACGTTAACGTTACATAGGGTGTCATAATTTTGAACTCTCACGTGTACGACAGAAAATAACGTACGTTGTGTAACACTTGTTACACCCCTATAAATTATGGCAAATAAAACAGATTTTCGTACAAATGTTCGCTAAAAAGCAGCTTAGTACTACCCAACGTTACCTCAACACGTGTATTTGACGTTGCAAGCTGTTCTTCCTCCACAAGTTTATGCCAGGTTCCTGCGAGACGCCGATACACACTTGCTAGGAAGTGCAAGGTTCGCTTGGTCACTTGTGGGTTACTGGGGCAAAGGTCGTGGAATTGCCCATTCTCATGAAGGGGCGCTCAGGCTCTGTACACTTTACAAACTTTGGCGATTCGTCAATATGTAACGTCTATTTTGCAACCACAAGCATAACAGTTTAACAGTTGACGATAGTTTAAACACTTTAATTTTCTCTTGCGCGCAATATCTCAATGATAAGTTATGCATCGTTACCATAATTTTCCTATCAAACCAGTTTTTATTTAATCCTTAATAATTTGTAGTCGTCAAACCATACCCCCAACGTTCTTTTTTAGCACCCTAGAAGAAATCAAATCTACATTCAAGTACTAGTATACCCACCGCAGGTTCTTATCCAACAATGACTTTTCCAAAAACAAAAATCCCTGATGCGTTGTCGGACCCAATGACGTCATCTCATCAAAGGTGTTCTTTAGTTCTATTGCTCGAAATAAGCGTCACAAGGAACAGCGGCTGTTAGGGTCATCGGTGGATCATCACTGTAAACAGAAAATTTCATAACAATCGCAAAGCTATATCCTAGGAAGTAAGATGTAACTTGAATAAGGCAGGATAACTTGATGTCGGTGTCGTAGCCAACCTTGGTGACAAGGGCTTGACTGACCACAAGATAAAGGCCTGAAGTAGCTGTGTTATCATAATGGATCCTTCGAGGGTTGAGGAAGACCCTGATGGTCCAGTACGAATCACAGTATCTCCACTAGACCGGCCTCCACTTCCAGACATCGGCGCCCAAAGAGACAAACTAAGGCCGACAGGTATTTCTAATATTGGCGCTATGTACAACGTTATTGTTCTTCCTTGCCGACACCAATGTACTGTGTTGTATTGTATTGTATTCCCAATACAGTTTCAGATATTCAGAGAGTCACTTGGCCATCACCAAAATGATTGAAATCTGACAGAATCCCTGAATTTGCTGGTGGAGATCGCAGTTTATGTCTTGGCAGATCGCGATCAGGATGCTAGGCTGCTAGGGATGCGTTAGGGCGGTCTCCCATTCCTAAATCCTGAGATTCAAGTAAATCAATTGATCCAAAGTGACATGAATCATAGTAGGAAAGTTCTGACTGATTTTCCATTCTGCCGGTAGAGACAGAGACTCCGCTTGCAATCCCAAAGTGATTGGTCATTTTGCCGGATTGCAACCTCTGACCTGACGTCGACATATCGACCTTAAACCATAGGTGACACCATTTGCTTAAACCATAAGGAGCCATGCTTGGTTATGATTCTGACTCTCTCCGAATATCCAGGACAAACCCAAGAGCCAGTCGAGTCCCCAAAAATAGAAGATACGAAAAGGAATGAGGATGTAGAGGATGCACCTGTAAGACGAAACCCTCTATACAACACACCATCCACCGTTTCTTTCATTGGTTTCGGGTCTGACAACCAGCTAAAAAGGAAAACGGTGCGTATAACTTAACCCATAATAGGTGCATTTTAGTCTAGCATCTCGTTTGGTGCCAAGGAAAGCATGATCATAGCAGTACTTATTCGGAGACTTGTCCGTCTTGATGATGTTTGTATTCCATTTTAAGTACAATGCCACTACGGCCCATTATCGGAGGAGACCTTCGTTGCCCCCGGCTCCTACGTACCTACATCTACATGCTGATCCAGCCATGCTGTTCACATAAACACACACACACATACACAATTGTGAAAATGTGAATGTGAATGTATAGATGGTGTTTACGTCATGACGAGGAAACTGCTCTTTTTTATTATACATATAATCGATTTAGTTTGTCCTCTTCGTTGTCTTTCTTGTTGTGGTTGCTGTTGAAATTTTATTATTAAGGACTAAAGGAAACGACTGATAAAACGATCTCTTACATTACCCATTCAGCTGAGGAAAAGGGGAGGGGGAGGTACAGAAAAGGACCAAAAAACAACAGCCTTCTCGTCTACTTACTCCCTTGACAGCGACCTAGATGATGGTAAGTATTTTGATATGATGAAACATTTCACTAGAAGTCGTGAGTTCGATTCCGGCTGTGTCGCTCACCCGACATGCACGCTACTGGAAAGGGTTGCAGTCCTCTAGGACAGGACGTAAAGCCATGGTCCACTGTTCATTGTGCTTATCGAAAAGAGCTGGGGGAATCTCCCCGGCCGACCACGAACCTGTAGATACTGTACATAGCGTCTGTCCGCTCTGTCACGACCAGTGGAAGACTAGCTCTTCAGTGAGCTGAATCTGGATCGAGATCACCTTCCCTTTTCCATTGTGCTATTGACATCATACACCTTTCAAAGTTTTCTTCAAAAGTAATTGTATTGTTAGTCTCTGTTACCTTGCCTCATTTACAAACAATACTTTTTGTCTCTGTGTTTTCCCAGTTTTCTTAACAGTAACACATGTGACGAATACCTTTGCCTTACGCAGATGACGCGGATACGATCAGTAAGGATGAGATAACCCTGATGTTTGCAACTCATGAGGTAGGCTACCCGGATTTACCAACGAAGTTGCTCCGATTTCTCAGATACTTAAATTAATTGACAAATACGACAATTCGTAACTTTGATGCTCACATAACCCTATGCATCATACATAATGTACAATCCGTACCGTTGCACCTAACTCTTCTTTTTTGTCCATTGCACTCATAATCTAAATCTCCCTCTCTTTTGAAGTTTAAGCGGTACCTGTTTGTGCAGTTCTCATGCTCATTTTCATTGCAGAAAATTCCTAAGAAAGATTTTCGCCATGAGTACGAAGCTAGCAGAGACGTGGACAGTTTCTTCAGTATGGTGGCCCTGGAGCTGGACATCATGGAGACGAGTCTACATGGCATAGTGGTGAAAATGGTGGTGGGACTTCTGAAGGAGGAACCCGAATGTAGCGCGGAGCACGCACTATCCGCTCTCTTCACACACGACTCAGGTAAGACACTGGTTTAACCGGAAGTAGTGGAGAATACATGGAACTCCTGTACAGATTAAGATATAACCATGCAGCCTTTCCGGTGCAATGGCCTAGTGGGTAGAGTGTTCGCCTTGCATTCGGTACGTCGTGAGTTCGATCCCGGCCGATCATACCAAAGACTGTAAAAATGGCACGCGCTGCTTTCTCTGCTTAGCACTCAGCATTCCGGAAAGAGTATGGAAGTTGAACACACACCACTACCAGTGGACTAGCCCCCTGCTGTAGTGATTGCGTTTTGTGGCCCAGGGATAAGATAACAGAGATGGGCGTCGCCCTATGCGCCATCAGGCGCGGGAAGGGTTTAACTTTTTTTAAAGTAACTAATGCAGCCTTTCGGTTGAAAGTACGCAGAGCTGACACGTTTGTCGTTCATTACAGTGCACCATTTTAACAGAACAGTGCAGGGGACCAGTCAGACGGAATATGGGAGTGTGGATTACGACCAGAGTTGGATATGCGCCTTGTAAGTATGCCGATTTGCTTTGCTTCCATGTATGAACATAAATGAGGAACCTCTTTTTGAAAGACCGTTAGGTCGTTACAGGTAGCTAGGTCATCACAATCTCTTGATTAGAAGTGTGATGCATCAGCTTTATACTAAGTGATCTCCCTAAATGTACATCAACTTCTTAAACTGTTTATCGTACATTGATATTTCAGCATAGCCATGGGAAGGCCATGTTTAGACCAGGCTAGTCACTGTCTTATGCAAACGTTTTCTAGCTTTCTTGCTCTAGAATACACTCTGGTAGTGCGAACAGGGACACATCATCAGTGATGAACCCGGGGTCATTGGGTGTTTCGGGTCTTTAATCACCATACACCCTCGCCCGGGCGACCCAGCCGAGGTTGATCATTCCCCGACCTGTGTCCGTGTGGCTTCCACGGTTCCCCCCTACGGAACCACAACCAACGTGATGCTTTCTCCGCAGCCTCTAGAATATCCCTGATGGATTTCCGAAGACGGAAACCTCTTACTCCAAGGAGTTTTAACACATAAGCCAAAGACTGCCCTGCGAAACCCCGGCAACCAACCTCCACTGGTACACACCGGGCTCTCCACCCATTACTCTGGCTTTGTACTACCAGTTCGGCATACTTCGCCCTCTTCCGCTCGTTGGCTTCGCTTATCCGCTCCTCCCAGGGAACCGTTAGCTCCAGCAGAACCACTTGTCTGGTGGATTCTGACACGAGTACCATGTCAGGGCGAAGTGACGTGGCTACAATGTGTTCTGGAAACTTGAGCTGTCTCCCAAGGTCGACTAGAAGCTGCCAATCTCTAGCAGTGGAGAGAAGCCCACCTGCGGAAGTGGGTTGTTGTCGGGTTTTCTCTCCGGCCTTGACAAAGACAATTGACTTCTTGGGGGGTTGCTGACTCCTGCTACTCTGAATGGCGTTGCTAACTGTGTCTGCCAACACCCTAAGAACCTGGTCATGCCGCCAGCGGTACCTCCCTTCCCCTAGTGCTTTCGGACAACAACTGAGAATGTGTTCAAGGGTACCTCTCCTCTTACAGAGTTGGCATGAGGGGGTCTCTGCCAAGCCCCAGACATGCAAGTTAGCTGGACTTGGAAGCACGTCGTACACTGAAGAGATGAGAAATTTGATCCGAGAAGGCTCAGCTCTGCACAACTCTGGCCATGTCACCTTGCGGGAGTCAGCATGTTCCCACCTAGTCCACGCACCTTGCTTGCGCATGCCTACCATCCTGCATCGCCGATCCTCCTCTTCCCTAGCCCTTATCTCATCCTGGATCAGTAGACGCTTCTCCTTCCCGCTGACTTTGTCGTACCGAGGCTTTGGGCAGCTGCCCAGTCCTGCCCGTCCTACTGCCACGGACCCCACGAGGACACTGTGTCTCAACCTTGCCTCTGCCTGATCCACTGCTTCCTGTGCCTTCCATTTTATTCCAGTCCTGACATGGATGCCGGCTGAAGAGACCTTGGAGTCTGAGGAGTCCCGGTACATCAACACTTCTCTTGCACGGGTAACCTTGAACTCTTCAGTCAGGCCACTCAAGGGAAGCTGCAGCTTGGTGGATCTACCGTACAGGGCAATGTTGCTTAAGGACCTCGGGAGCCCCAACCATTTGCGAAGGAACCTGCTGATGGTTCTCTCCAGTTGCTCCACCATGGTCATCGGCACCTCGTACACAAGAAGAGGCCAGAGTACCCTTGGCAGGACTCCATGCTGGAACATCCAGGCCTTGAAGCTACCAGGTAGCCCTGTCTTGTCAATTCCCTCGAGCCACGTTGTCAGGTCACTCCTAGTCTGCTGAACTGAAGCGGTGTCCTTCAGAGAGCTGCTGAACACCTTGCCCAGACTCTTGACTGGTTTCTCTGACACTGTGGGAATCTGAGTGCCTCCCAGGGTGAAACGGAACCTTTCAGCCACCTTCCCCTTCTTCAGGACAAGAGATCTTGACTTGGCCGGCTTGAAACTCATCCGTGCCCATGTAATGAGACGCTCTAATCCCTGTAGGAGCCATCTACACACCGGGACTGTTGCAGTCATCACCGTCAGATCGTCCATGAAGGCTCGAATCGGCGGCTGCCTGGTTCCAGACCTAGACACGGGACCCCTACATCCTGCTTCCGCTCCTTTAACAATCATGTTCATCGCTAGTGCAAAGAGGGGCACTGGTACTTATACTAAGTGATCTCCCTAAATGTACATCAACTTCTTAAACTGTTTATCGTACATTGATATTTCAGCATAGCCATGGGAAGGCCATGTTTAGACCAGGCTAGTCACTGTCTTATGCAAACGTTTTCTAGCTTTCTTGAAGCATTTCTTGAAATTGCACTTTTACGATTTGATCCTGGTTGAAATATAAAAAAGAAATGTTGTCTGTGTATCAGTGCCAGCATGAAGAATCTGAGGAAACGGCAGGTGTCTATTGCCAGACTGAATCACCCCCGGAACCTGGGAGAGACCAGCCAAGAGATTAGATTCATAATCATCGTACTTGCACCCTGTGAGGAGGTAGGAGTTGACGTTCGGGGAGATGGAAAAAAGTAGCTTGCATGGAAAGAAATCAACATACAATGTACAAGGAATGTATGATTGTCTAAGGCTGTATATGTCCTAGGAGTGAGTGAGTGAGTGAGTGAGTGAGTGAGTGAGTGAGTGAGTGAGTGAGTGAGTGAGTGAGTGAGTGAGTGAGTGAGTGAGTGAGTGAGTGAGTGAGTGAGTGAGTGAGTGAGTGAGTGAGAGAGAGAGAGAGAGAGAGAGAGAGAGAGAGTATGGATGTATCACGGAAATAAACGACTGTAATAGGTTTTGGTCACTTGCGTTTTTTTAAATTTTCATTAGCAAAAGAAAAGGAGGCTAATTCATGCCGAAAATGGCGTGCTTCAAAAAGTTGTCTTAAACATGCTTTTAACACAACAATGATATCTGACGGAATTGTTGTTTTTTCACGTGTGCCTAGAAAACGACCCGCAGTGCCCTGGAAACTGCTCGTACCTTCTCCACGCTGTTACATGAGCCCGAGGTTCGCCAGGAGCTTCTGGACTGTCGTGACAAGGTGGAGTTCATGAACCTGCTGAGACTGGTGGAGCTGAAGTATAGCAAGGTTGAGGAGGCTGGAGCATGTGCAGAGGATATCGGAAGTACTGAATCCTTAGCTTCTTTCGAGAAACCGGAGGTTTGTGAAGAGCAGCTTTATGCACAAGGTCCGATTTTACATGTGCGTTGACGTTTCAAAGTAAACGCAACAGTTATAACAAGCGTTAACTTGTCAGTTGTTAAAATCACGGGTGCCAAAATGGGCTCAAACATTTCATATTACGTTTTTTGTGTATAATTCGGGCTTGCTACCTGACGCATGTGGTGCCTTCTTTTTATTACGAAGGACAGACAAGGGTGCCCCATCGGTAAAGGCGTGTGGAATGACATCAAACGCCGAGCACCGTTATACTTTAGCGACTTCAAAGATGGTAAGATGACTTATCTCCCAGCCCTTACATTTGATATTTATTTACTATATCATGATACATCTTTTATAAATGCTAAGAAGAGA
Organism: Branchiostoma floridae; assembly: GCF_000003815.2. Lineage (NCBI taxonomy): Eukaryota > Metazoa > Chordata > Leptocardii > Amphioxiformes > Branchiostomatidae > Branchiostoma > Branchiostoma floridae. The sequence goes on along the minus strand of NC_049980.1, from coordinate 16,384,049 downwards.
AGAGAGCATAGAGAAGCTGTCAGCTACATCAAGATTGGTAATGGCATCGATAGCACCGACGATGACATCTGAATATGATGAAGCTGATGTTGTAGCAATATGATGATTGCGATGATAATATTCTATGACAATACATGAATGCGATTTGGGGGAAGGAACTTAGTAATGAGAATGGCATAGGTAATGATTTTTTTTTTTCAATTTCATAAACCACTACCTGTTTGCAAAACATAATTACCATGTTTTGGAGGAGAGTCAACATTGTGTCCAACCAGGAAGCTCAGCGTACTGTTCTGCACTGTTGTATTCTGTTCTGTTCATGTTCTGTACATGCTCCGTATTTACAGGTCTCGTGGGACGCCACACTCTACATAAGCTTATCTCGGCCACAGTGTTCCTCTACTTTGCCTGTCTCCTTCCGTCTATTGCGTTCGGTACCCTGAATAGCCGCAACACACATGGAAAGATAGGTGAGGAAACATTTCACAACGTTTCTTAGGTTCCCAAACATGTAACATCGATGTAAGCAGCTATTCTTGACATGTATCAGCAAAGTCACAATTGGAGGCATGACAACAAACTCACGGGAGGAGATATGAAATTTAAGCAACTTCATTTGCTTGCTTGTAGTTCTTTCAATAGGGTAAAAAATGCTCAGCACAGGGAGGATGTAATAGTAAATAATAGCCAGCAGGACATAATATAACTCTACAATCCTTTACCCACCAGATGTTCGGAAGGTGATCTTGGCGCAGACGTTAGGAGGGCTGATATACGCCATGTTCTCGGGCCAGCCACTCATCATTCTACAGACGACAGCACCACTAGCGCTGTACACAAAGAGTAGGTGGCTTTATAGCTGAAGATGAAGATATGAATGCGTAACGGCTAGGATATTCTGTCACTGCTACTGTAATTCTGAGTGTTGATACTTTTGTCATATTCACGCTTGGTCATCTAAAATCCCAATTACTACATGCTATCAATCTTGACATAATCGTTGCTGAAACTACTGTAGTGTGGTCTGTTGGGAAGCTAGCGTTAGCCTAACTATTTTCTTGCCCGTGGGTTGTTGTTACAGTTATCTATGAAATGGCACACAGTTTGCACGTGGACTTCCTACCGATGTTCGGCTGTGTGGGTCTGTGGAGTTCCGGTTTCGTCTTGCTGTACGCCTTGGTAGGCGCCAACCGCATCATGAAATACACCACCAGGTAAAGTCATTGTTTTTGTTCAGTGCTTTTATTTCAATTACGAGTCTGTCTTATCTAATGTGTAGCCACGTGATTTTGCTGAATACCTCCAAATACAAATTCATTGGTTAAGTGGTTTCTACGATTGACTCACTGGCAACTTGCTCTAATTTCAGCTTTGATTAGTGATATATCACATAGTTAATATAGTTCATGGAATTGAACCTAGCGTATTCGTATGAATTTCTGAAACTGTACCCGGTTACTTTTGTTTATGTATTACACAATTATTTCCCTTTTAGATGTGTCGAGGAGATATTTGCTCTTTTCATCGCCACAACAAAGGTAGCCGCGGCAATAGAAAGTCTTATCCATGGTAGGTAGTCAGGTTATGACAAATTGATTAGTGTACCAAGCATAGCGGAACAATTAAATACTGAGAGCAGGCTAGGCAATAAGTCTGCATCTGCATATTTTTCAACCGGAATGGGTGTTCTTTGGTGTAATTATACAAACTTCTGCTTGATATCATACATCGAACGACCTTTGACACATAGCTATCTGATACGATTGTCAATCCATAGCGTAGTTCCAACAACAATGTAGGTAGACATTCTCTTCTCAATTTCATACCGATATCGATTCCGAGAAGCAGTTTGGGTTGAATGCCAGTTGGACTTTATATCATTTTCAGTCTCTGACTATAGACAGCGTATGTTCTCTGAAGAATCTGACCCTTACAAAATATATCTACAACTACTTAAGTAGACTTTATATGCTCGATCCCGTCAAGATGACACACATTGTATCCGTCATTGAGTTTCCTCGTGTAGAATTCATCTTCTATTTTTTTCAGACTTTCAGGAAAACATCGGCCCCGAGTGTGGCCAGAACGTGACCACATCAGAAGGTTATGGTAACGGCGATACGTCTGTCGGCTGTCAGCTGGACAAGGCTCTGCTGCACCTGTTGCTGCTCCTGGGCACGGTGGCAGTGGGCTTGATGCTGTACAACAGTGTTCACAGGTACACATGTGCTACCTGGTCTCAAACGTCTTCGCTGATATGATGATACCTTAATAATTTAGCAGCTTGGACCAAACAGGTGTCAACTTGTCGATAAAAGATATCTTTGTAAGGTGTTCTTGACATTCGATTCCCTTCATCTGACTAGGAATTATATAACAGTTCTTTTTTGTTATAACACTCTCTTTGATTTTCCCCACCACAGCCCCTACCTTGACGCTAAAAAACGCGAGTTCCTTGCCGACTACTCTTTGCCAGTCTCCGTCATTCTCAACTCCTTCATAGGCGTGTACGTGTTTAGCATGGTCGGCTGTAAGTAGATCATTTGCTATTACAAACGGCTCATTCCTTCTTTTGATATTCCTGGATCCCTGAATCTTTTTTATAACATGCTGTAGTGAACAATAGTCACAGATCTAAAGACGGTTATTGAGATAGGCTATAAAGCTGTGGATGGTACTCCAGTTCCGTAAGTAATCAATGGTTCATAGATGCCAACTATATTGAATGTAGTGATGGGCACGAGTAAAAGCCTGAAGGCAACTTTCACTGTCGTCTCTGACTACACTCTGTCCGACAGCCCGTTCCAGGTACTGACTGCCGCGTATATGAAAGTCCTGCCAGTTAACTGTGCTCTTGAGACAGGTTCGGAGAAAGCATGTCTTGGCCTGCTGTGTAATCTAACAGACATTTTCCCTACTATATGTTGCTGTCTAGTGCAGAGGTTTGATGTTCAGACCGGTCCCCTGTTCGAACTAGTAGAGCTGGGAAGTTTGACCTCCACTGCTGTCGTCACCTCCATGGGTCTGGGCTTCTGCCTGTCACTGCTGTTCTTCATGGACCAGAACATCACAGCGGCTATTGTCAACAGTCCAGCACACAAGTACATATTTACAAGGACGTTCTTGATATTTAGCACCATTTTTTCTGGTTATTCTTGGCACTTTAACATAAATGTTGACAAAATACAACTTCTGCCTATTGATCTGTCTTTCTTTGGTCAGTCAGTGTGCGAACAGTAAGAATAACAGTGTGTAAGAAAGCTAGGTTCCTGATATTTTTATTCCAACAAATCCATACACCAACTTAAAGTAACGTTTCTGACCTCAGGTTAAAGAAAAGTTCTGCGTACAACCTGGATCTGCTGGTCATCGGCATCATCAACGGTATCCTGTCGGTGTTCGGGCTGCCCTGGCTGCACGGCACGCTGCCGCACTCCCCGCTACACGTGCGCGCACTGGCCGACGTGGAGGATCGCGTGGACCAGGGCAGACTGTACTCAATGTGAGCGATACTAGAGAAACAGATCTTTCCGTATTCATATTTTTGTTATACAAGCGTAGCTATCAATCGTAACCGTTAACGTTAAGTTGTAATGGTTTTATTCCGTTAATCAAAATTTTAAAGACGAACTTTCTTGCACTAAAGGGTGTAGTAACGCCTATGTATGTAGACAATGCTGAACCCCTGCTTATGTCTTGGGTTAAAAGGGCTGGCGGTTAAAAACTTAACTAATTGTTTGTTCGCTGTTTGTATTCATTTTGTCTAGTATTGTGCGGGTACGAGAGACCCGTCTAGCCGCCGTGTTATCTCACATCTTTATCGGCCTCTCGCTGCTGCTGCTCCCATCCCCACTCAACTACATCACCGACCCTGTACTCAACGGACTCTTCATCTTCTTCGCGCTCATCTCATTCAGCGGAAACCAGTTTTACGAGAGACTCGTGTTGATTCTAACTGAACAGGTTAAACCTCTTCTTTCTGCATGTCACTGATATTTGATGACATCAACATAGTCTGACATAGCCTGAATTCTCCATGTACTGTGTCTCACATTTTTTCCACTTAAACTATATATACAAAACTATATACAAAACGCATCATAAATGTCATTGTATTGGCTACATAGCTTTTCTTGAAGCTCTCTCCACGTTACATACAAGATACACGTTACTGTCTTGTAATACCCATGACCGCTTGATGCCATAGTATGTAAGCGTGTCATAATTGTTCATGGGGTTATTAAGATGAATATAAAAAGTAACATTTCATTTACAAATGTAGCAAGAACGTTAGTTTCGTCATAAGCATTGAAGAAATAAGTGGAAAAGAAGAAAGTGCATCAGCTTGGGTTCGTGCCCGCGTCAAAAGTCTACTTCTGACTCAGTCTCAACATATGCACGGTGCTGACATACTTAATGTATATGTTATTTTGCGATATGGCACCTGCCAATTCCAATGGCGACGTCTGTGTGCGGGACGACCATTTACGAGCCTCATCAGTTGCTCAGTTCCTACTTTCTCGTACCTCCTTCCGAGGCGGCAACAAATATTGCATTTCCCCCTCCACAGTCGGCGTACCCACCCAACCACTACATCCGGCATGTGCCGCTGGCGAAGATCCACCTGTTCACGTTCTGCCAGGTGCTGCAGCTGGCGGTTCTGTGCGGCCTCGGGCTCTCCGCCATGCCCTATCTGGAGATGATCTTCCCCATCGTCCTCTTGGCGCTTCTCCCTATCAGGTAATTCGCCAACAACACTTAGATAGAGCAGAACCCCAACTCTTAGAATTCCACCCGATGCCATAATACCACCACATTAAAAAAAGTTGTTTTAAATGCCTTCTCAACACCTATAACGTTATATTTGAAATAAGTAAACCTCAGGATTAATGATGTTGCATTGGTACATCCATACACTTGTTATTCATCATACAGTAATTTTCTCATGCCATGGCTGTTATTATAGCATGCGGTGGAATTATGAGAGTTGATGTTATGGCACTAACAACCCAGGATCCTGACACGGTTCTGTTAGTGTAGGTCAAATTTCTGACCCTGCCAAGTACGCATTTTTGTATTTGCGTAAACACTGCTTGGAGGATTCCAGTATACTTGAGGGGAGATAAGTACGTCACAATTTTGGGGCGTGGTAACTTTCAAGCAGAAGTCTGAGTGGATTTGAGTACGTTTACTGACATGGCCTGAGTTGCTCCATCAAGATGTCCCGAGTTGTATATCAAGATGCATGTTTTTTGCCATTTTACAATTATATCTGAATTTGATACCTTTTTTACTCCAGACACCGGCTGATGCCCTTGTTGATAGACCCTAAGTACATCCGGGCACTGGACGCTGCCCACACGGACAACCACTGATCCATAGTGTGCGGCTGACGTCACTGTGCCATGCTGGTCTGTGAACAAACAACTATGTCATAAACATTCATAAAATCCTCATCAACCGTTCAGCTCTCTACCTATGATAGAGTTCTTTTGAGTTCATCGTGAAAACATAAAACAAATCCTCATGTAGCAGAGAGGCGAAAGTAGATTTTATCCACATCCGTTTGTTCTCGTTACGGCGAAGAGCCTTCGCAAACAATGTCAATATCGGAAAAGCTATGCAGGTACTCATAGGTTAGAAGCATGTGTTCTGACTTTGTGAAATAAATTCCAGAGGTGCAGGTTTCAAAAGTTCCTTTGTCTCAGGTTCTTACATCAACGGTGGCATTATCAATTTGCGGGAGACGATTCAAGATTTCCTCGTTCACCACTGAGCTAGTTGATTCCTCAAATTTCGAACTCACTATCAAAATGGCCAGTTATAGAACAGAAGTTTGTTTTTGATAGCTGTTCAGGTTTTGTAGTTCGTTGCCAACTTTCGCTGGAATCAAGTTCTGTCTGCAGGTGAGCTTCAAGAGATATCCGCTAGGGTAGTTGTTTGACAATATTGTAACCTACAGGTGCAACAGGACGAGTTTGGAGGGTATTGGAGGGGGTTGTCTTGTGTAAGTGGCGGTCTGTTCAGCCGAAATAACAATACACAAAATGCTCTAAAAAGATTCGACAGTACTTGGAAGATCCCTACTACCTTTGTACGTTTAATACGAGACTTAACAACGTTTTGTACATAACGTTATCGTATTGGCGCTTTGTTCACGTGCTTTAGCAACTGAAGCATTTGCTCGTGTATTTTTAAAAGAATAAAATATAAGACGACAAAATATTAGCAGAGGGTGGTTTCGATCCACCGACCTCTGGGTTATGGGCCCAGCACGCTCCCGCTGCGCCACTCTGCTGTATAATATGGCCTCGCCTGTAGCTCAAAGAAATAATAGAGAACGATTGCATCATCCTATTTCGTCATCCTCTGCGCGCGCTCTGTCAGGTTGTAATTGATAGCACGTCATGCTAATTAAGTACACAAATAGACGTGCTAACGGTGGTAATGCAAACCCGAGTGACCTTCCTGTATATCAGTATATACAAGTATTGCTTGTTGCCGGGAAGTCGCTTCCAACCCCAAGAATTAGGAGATTTTGTTAATGGATAAACAAGTGTCGTATAATTACTTGTGAAAAATCACCTGTGCCGTTATTTGCTCCCAATGTTGTAGTAGCGGACAGGGAAATACAAATAATGCCCTATCACCATTTCTCCGGATTGCTGGTAAAATCACAAGATGAAGAAAGAGCGGAAGGTTTCGTACCAATAGCAAGATTGAAATCATGGTACAGTGAAGGTCACCTATTTCATTTCAGCAAGGAGGTTCTATTATCAAATGCGTTCAGCCATAATGTTATAGCCTAGCGAATGTTCGTCGGTAACTTAACAGCAAATGCACAAAGCTCCAATTAACGAATTTTGTATCAACAGTTCTGCAAGCCTAGCCGCGGCGACTATTGCTGGAATTATAATATAAGAGACCGTCAACAAGACAACAACAGTCGCACCGCGACTACTGCAACCCCAGCCTTTCCTTTATCCTATTTGAAAGGTCGGGACATTAAAGCAGATAATAGTTTCAACGTGATATAAAGGATCGGCACTTTGCTGATAAACCCTGAATTTCATCTGACGGAATTGTACATGGAAGGAGCATGCTAAAACTAACATTAAGGTATACAATCATCGCTATACGACAGAGTTCAATTCTCTACCGATCAAATACTCCCAACGATAGCGCCCCCTTGCCCCGTCAATAGTTTGTTCCTGAGTGATGATGCCCAACATGGTAATTTGTAATCTCCAAGCAGATCCTACGGTAGCATAAGACAGTA
>NC_049980.1:16340002-16376670 GCF_000003815.2 Branchiostoma floridae | reverse complement strand
ATACTGTCTTATGCTACCGTAGGATCTGCTTGGAGATTAGGTAATTTGACCAGTTTGAAATGATTAAGACTTCAGTCAGTGGTAATTTGGGACGACCTCTGCTTAGAGGAAACTCATTTAGCCACGCTATAAGCAGGAGTCACTTGGGGCTCGGATGGGGATTCCAGTGTCACGAGAAATAAAGGAAATTATCGTGAAAACTGAAAAGTATTATTTCTTTTACCTGTTGTTCTACGACCAATAAAATTGAGTTTTTCAATTCGAACCCAATCGCAAAACTGTGGTTTAGAAATGAGCGGACAATAAAAGCCAATGCAGCATTTACGTACTATTAAGCGTAGTTTAGAAATGACGACGAGCTACACGTTATTACGTTATTCGTGTCCCACACACTGACGTACGGCTCTGAGTGTGCGTAAGCGGCGACGACGCACTTCCTCGCACCTGCGCTGTGTGGTCCCAACCATGGCGCCCGGTATGCGGGCCGTGTTGACGGGAATATGTCTCATCACCCTCGGTAACATATGTTTGGCCTATCCGACCTGGGACAACCCTTGGTGGCCTCGAGATTTACTCGAGAAATTCGACACAACGTTTGAAGAATTGGAGCGGCAGCGTCCTCCACAGGTAAGGGCGAAATAGACGTATACGTGTGTTTGGCCGGCAGACCTTGTTTACCAGTGAGGGGCATGTTGTTTCGGCTCCATGATAGTGAAATCAAATAGCAAACACTGCGACATTTGTTTGAATATTCAAAGACTGTGCCATAAGCAACTGTGCTTTATGTTTTGATAAAATGTTTAAAAGCGATAAGGGGATGTATGAATGATATTCCGAACAAACCATACCACCTGTTTGATTACTGTGTTCAGAAATCACTTTATCAATGCCAAAGACTTGTCGCATCGAGCGGCAAATTGCGTACAGATTGACTATAAAATTCCTAACAAATCTGATGGACTTTATCACCTGAGTAGGGCTTCGCCTAGATTGCCCGTAAGTCTCTTGATTTTGATCGTTCTTGACGGCGCGTTTCTTTCAAGTATCCATGAGGAAATCAATCTCAATCCTCTGCTCGCCGCAAAAAGCCGGTGTTCGTTTCGCTTCGTGACCACTCATACCATATATCACCGAGTCCTGCGATGTGAGGAGATTTCTTTACGGAGATGCAGGGTTGTGTCTTCGACTGATAAAACTACCCTGAAGACGCCTCTTTTGGTGGAACACCAACATTCGTAGTCGCCCGTAACCAAACTGGCGATTCTGCCATCGTCTTTTTTATGCGCAGAAGCCATCATGTATGTTAACTAGAACAGTCAAAGAACAACTCAATCTGCTGTGTAAGTGACCTTATGGATGCCCCATGTCGTCACAATTAATATAGCTGTAATGTCGCTGAACTTGCGGGGACAAGATCTCTATTACTTGTAGTTGTATTTTATAAGAATCCGCTTTAAGAAACCAGCGCACGTCCTGTATGCTCTTAGGGTGGATATAGAGCTGCATGAAGATGCATGCATACGTCGGAGAAGAGCTATTATAGGAACCTTACACTGTTCATTGCAGTGACCCGAAATTAACATGATGAAAATTTATATCCTATCCTTAGTCTATAATGCCATACGATGTGTTACTGCACATGATTGAATTGAATAAGTCTGAACTGGAATTGGGGTGTTATCAAAATATCATTTCTAGTTGCGTCAGCGCTGCCGGGAGAGCTGCTCCTATATCCGCCCCCGCACGGCTGTTTCATACATGAAACATGCTGAAACATGGCTTCTGCAAGAGACACATTTCCTGGCAATTACGGGGTGGATCGCTAATAATGCTGACAGGGAGTGTGCTTATATTTTTTAGCAAACGGATGGGGATACTTGACTTACTTGACTTACACGTACATTGCTGATTTCTAAATTATCTAAATCATCCGGGCCCTTTCAATAGCCTCGTGGAGCATCTTTTCAACACAGCAAGTCTCCAGTTTGTTAGTGGGTTGTCCCTTGTTCTGGACATGAATTTTCGCCTGCTACATTAGCTCTCTTGACACCGATCATTAGATTACCCCCCAGTATATGTATATATACATTATTCACCACGTAAGATGAATCAATTTACATGTTATTGCCGTATTCCCACAGGGACCGTTTGTTTGTACTACACTGAAGTCATGGAGAGTGGAGAATTTGATAGGTAAGACAGTAGTAATATTAAAATGCAGAATGAACGATTGAGCAGACAAGCTTAATGCACGGAGATAAGTGGGTGAAAGAAAGACGGCATGTTGATTGTTATCTGGTCCGTCTGCCGATTATTTGACAACGATGATGATTTTAATGTTGGTAACTGCACCACTGTACCGTTCGATTTTTGACATTCCTGTACTTCTAGTGTAAATCAATTTGCGGGCATAAAGGTGAACAAGGATTAAGGACGGAATAACAGAAAAGTTGTTGCTGTACATGTATTGTCTCTCTGCACGCCAAGTGCAGCTTAGAAATAACAAGTATTCTCCATAATGGCTTTATAAGATCTTCCAACTTGAAAATGGAGGCAGGAATATCGAACACTTTCTAGCCACCATCAGACCCTGGTGTAGACGCCTACTTTCATGACTTTAGTAAAGACCTCTGCAGCAGGACTACACAGTCCCAAAAGTCTTCTGCGATAAACAAACATCTACAACTGCCAGACAGCCATACAACCTTTGCCGTAACCATTGCCGTATCCAATGTTTTACAGCCTCAGGCACAGAGGGAGACAGGATCGACCGAATCATCGGCTATGGATGCGAGCAGCCGGCTTCCTCGCAGACCACGTGGTAAGGGCTTTTATAGTGAAACATGCAACATCATACCATAAGACGGCCTTATAGGGTTATAGCCTATGCAACACAAGGTGAAGCTAAACTAAACTGTGTTTAATAGTCTACCTACACAAAAATGAAGTGAGACACTTTCAAAAAATAGACTTAGAACTTACCGCTTTCAAGGTGAAGCAACCCAAAAGCCTTTTTAAAAGGCCGTATAAAGGCAGTGGGTTGTTACCTCCTTGCGAAAAATTGGAGGTATTGTTGTTGTTTCTTTGGTGCGTCTGTGTTTACATTGTATGTCTGTGTTTGTGTTTCCGGACATTTGTGGTCAGCAAAACTAACTCGTTATAGAACACCTGCATAGATTGTGATGACATTTGGTATGTAAGGCCATGTTGATTTGATTATATGGATGGCATCCTCTGGGAACTCCAAAATTGATGCGAGCGAGCGAATAAAAAAAAAGTTTGGCACAAAAAAAAAAGTTGCCTCCAGTGTGAAATCAAAGTGGCCAGGAAGGTTGAACATAGGACTAAACACACATAGTATGGTATACCAACAGTTAGGTGTAGGGACCAGTACATTATACGGGAGCAAGACAATTTTTTCTTCTTGGACCTATCCGAAAAAAAACAGACCTGAAAAAAAATCAGAGGAACAGGTTTCGCCAATTACAAAATGGACACACTATCTCGGCAGGCATTTGGGGTCATACCGGGGGCCAAGAAGACAGCAAGAGGAAGTCAAGTAGAGTTTATAGTCAATTGTACCAAGTTTCTACAGTCAAAGGTACAAAGACAGTTAGCCCGTATTACTTGGAGATGGGATTTGTAAATGCTAGTGGGAGTCCAATAGTCCACCAAACAGATTCCTTTGTAGCAAAACTGACCTATTACCATTGTTTTTAGTATTGCCAGTTCTCAAGTTTCCTCTGGACCAGAACAGGACCTGAATTTCTGTACTGGTACCTCCCCCTACCAACAGAAGATTTTTTTATTTCTGTCCTTTCACATCTTATTCTTTGAGTTTAGATTTATTTTGGCATTCTATGGCATTAGACTATGATTAATTATCTGTTTTCTGATACTTTTTTTTCAATCTACGGAATATTTGTGCTCATTTTACAGCTGCTTTGTACAATTTATTGTGTGGTGGAAAACTTTTTTTTTTGGAAACGGCCGAAATTTGGTGCGAGCGCGGATGTCATCCATATAATCAAATCAACATGGCCTAAGTAGGTGTTGAAATGACAAAAGTTAAGGTCACTTTTGTGCCACCCTTCCCCCTCCCCCTGGTGTATGACATTGGTATTTACGATATTTATCTATTTTGTCCTGGACGGGCTTTGGTCTGGTTATTCATTCTGTCCGGGCACTGGAAGGCGGAGCCCATCCCTCTCCTTTCACGCCCTTTTACCCCCCACCTGAAGTTAGGCACCCAGTTTTACACCTGAGTGGAGTGAGAAAGTCATGCAAGGTGCCTGTATCAAGGGCATCACTGATTGCATGTCAGGGGATTCGAACCCAGGACCTCTGGGTTCTGGGACAAACTACCTAACCGTTACGCCACCAACTGCTGGTGGACGAATTTTCAATCGGTAATGGACACGTTAACGTTATTCTCTGTTAGACCATCCCGTGTCGGTGAGGTCTGAGGCTATCTCTAACATCTGCTAACACCTGTGTTGCCCAGGATCTGCGAGCCAAGCCGGCCTGACACGGTGTGTGCGGGGCCGGTGCTGGGGACGGTGTTCAACTGGGAGAAGGAGCGGGAGGCTGGACCGGGACAGACCAGTATGATGGAGGAGGAGGACGTAGAAGTCGGTCCGGGGGACATCAACACTGTCGTCCTGGCCATGCGATTCACCGATGGTACATTAATGAAACTCCCCAATAGCTTCTTCTAGTGTAAAAATATGTTCTCTGTATCCCATTAGTACGTGCGACTACTTAGTGTGTTTTGACTCACACCACCGTTTTAACACCATTTCCTTGCCTCTCATAGATGGAGAAGAGGAGGGCCAAGAAGAGGGAGCCGTTCAAGAAGATAAAAACAAAGAAGACGCCCAGTCAGTAGCTGATCGGTTGGTGGTGTCTTACTTATTTTCTATCCTCAATGTATTGTTTGCTCAATGTCTTTCATTCTTCATAAAAGTACATATATCTGAAGGTTAGCGATGGCTTATACCAGGGCCATATTTCCAAACAGGGACGGGGCCGGATTGTTGTAGGAACGAGACTAATTAACCGGTGTATATCAAAAATCTGAATTTTAAGGAAAATATGCTCATGACTGCTAGTATTTCTTACGTTTTGTGTATTTTGTTGTTGGTATGAAATGTTACCCCGACATGATTAGGGTACTGGCGCCCCACAACAAATGAAAACTGTGAAAAGTTGTGAACAAAATAAAAACTGTCGAGATTCTTTGAGAACAAAAGGCCTTCCAAGTTTATCAAGTTGGTGTGTTTTTCTTCAGCGGAACGGACGACAGTTCGCTGCAGGTTGAGGAAGACTGGCCTGTGCAGAACCTGGAGCTAGGACAGGTGTCCGGAGTGGCCGTGTGTCCGGCTGGGCACGTCCATGTGTTCCACAGGGGGGATAGGGTCTGGGACTCCAGGTGAGACCCCAAAAAATAATCAAGGTGTCAAACGACCCTGATGGGACTCGAACCCACAATCTCCCGCTCCGGAGGCGGACGCCTTATCCATTAGGCCACAGGGTCTTGTTCCGTTAGACTCACGTAGTGGCCAGTCTGATCCGCATATGGATGTACTTTTAACTGTAACATACAAGGTATGTACGCGGGTACGTTTGGCACAAATGCACAGTAGAAATTGACATAACTAAAGAAATGAAGTGTTTTTTTTTCATTTCATGAAGTAAAAATGACAACATGACTTACTTTACTTCTGTGCGGACTTGACCCTCTTCGTTGGATGGACCGGGGAATAAACGCTCGAGAGTCTGAGAAAAAAAAAAAGATGTTGAGACTCCTCACCTTCCCTCGGTCAATGTGGAAACAGTTTTTCTGTTTTTTTTTTTTTTTTTTTTTTTTTAATTTGTGAATGTGTTTCAGCTCGTTTGACGATGACAACGTGTACCAGCAGCAGGACCTGGGTCCGATCCAGACGGACACGGTGGTGGAGCTGGACCCCAGCACCGGGGACCTGGTGCGCAGCTGGGGGAAGGGCATGTAAGTCTTCAACCGCTCCGGTGTTGGGCGGAAAAATCCGCAACAAAACTGGGAAATGAAATGAAAATCGCAGAGTTTCTTGTTTACCACTACTTACCAAGATTGCGGTGCAGTCAGAAACTGACAAAGAAAATTTCATAATCTTTAGGTCATATCGTGCAAATTTATGGATTACATTAGCACATCTCATTACTCTTTAGCAGCGTCGACACATTCTGAAGTACCGGCGATTTTTTGTCATTAGATTTTTCCTGCCCCACGGTTTGGCCATGGATGGGGACGGGAATTACTGGCTGACGGACGTCGCCATGCACCAAGTCTTCAAGTTTCCTGCCAGCGGGGACTCGGTACCCCTCCTTACTCTCGGAGAGGCCTTTCAGCCCGGAAGTGACGACAAACACTTCTGTAAGCCCACCGATGTGGCAGTGGACGATAGCACTGGAGACTTCTTTGTTGCAGACGGGTAAGGATCAGTTTCAGTGCTACATTATAAAAGACTCCGCCTGTGACCAACTGAAGGGTACTTGTTGCCAAAAGCCATTATCACAATGATTCATATAAATAAAACCACAATGAAAGTACAGGTACATGATTGAAATTCACCTCTCCTTTATAGTTACTGCAACAGTCGCGTCATGAAGTTCTCCAAGGACGGCACCCTCCTACTGCAGTGGGGCCGCCCCAGCCCCCAGGGGTACAGCCTGTCTGGCCCTCCCCCCGGGACGTTCCGTATCCCCCACTCCCTGACCATGGTCCAGGACCGCGGGGAGGTGTGCGTGGCTGACAGAGAGAACGGGCGGGTGCAGTGCTTCGAGATCAAAGAGGGCAAGTTCAGGAGAATGTTCCGGGAGAGGGAGTTTGGAGGCCGTGTGTTTGCTGTTGACTACAACCCTGACCAGGGTAAGGATATCTGTCTAATACATACAATGAAAGGGCCTTGATTCCTCAAGTTGAATTGTGTACTAAGCATAACCATACACGGTGAAAAATATAGATACGCAATGTGACTCAACATGGCAGAAACAGTAACGTTAGACACTATCGGACGATCCATTTGAAAAGCTCTCTCTCTCCATCTGTCCCTCTCTGAAGATAAATTGCATCTCGTAAACGAACGTTGCAGTGGGTCTTGCTTTACCATTTGCAAGATAATACTTCAACGGCCACGCCACATCATGACTCACTAATGTAACGTTAGATTTGAGAGCAGCATTAGAGATTTAAAAAAAATCTTCAAACAGCCGGTGCAGTAATTTTATAGCACCGCCCACAGCCACGGAGCAGTGTAACGAGTAGATGTGTATCTCCAAGGTGCTGAAACGCCATCAAAGGCAGGTAGCTCGCCCTCATACATAAGGTTTTTTATTACAGGAGGTGTTCTGCACCTTGTGAACGGACCGACGCTGGCTGGCGCCACCCTGCCCGTGGAAGGCTTCACGGTCAGGTTCAGTGACGGGGAGATCCTGGACACGTGGCGACCAACCCCGCGGGTAGGAGACTTACACAAATCTAGATGTTCAGGTCAAGGAATGAACCACGTCAACATGCCACGGTGTAAAATGATGTATAATGCTGGTGAACTGCTTTGATCTAAGCCCTTTCCATATAGAACGTATCAATGCTGGTTTAACCATTTTATCTCTATTCCTTTAGCAACTTAACCTTTAGCATACTGAAGTAGTTGTTTGGCTACTAATTCTCTATTGGTTATAGGGTTAATTTTCAAACTTTTCGCCTTTAATACTATAATTTCACGGCACCAAAATTGATCAATTACACAAATGAACGGGTTTGGAGACTGTTGATGTTCTATCTTACAGGTAGCAGGAAGTGTCGGTACAATTATTCTACCTAGCATTTATTCCCCCACCTGCAGGGTTTCAGCCAGCCCCATGACGTAGCCTCTGCTCCAGACGACTCCGCGGTCTACGTGGTGGAGATCGGCCCAAACAAGGTGTGGAAATTCGTGCCCGCCAACGAGCAGCCCAATGTCATCTTACCTGCCTAGGCTTGTATCTCCACATTAATATTATATCAGAAGGGTCGGAGGCTGGTGTATTAAAATCCAATGGACTACAAACGTGTAAAATTTGTCGTCTTGTGCAATATCTATTGTATTGTGTCGGAAAGTAAGAACTATATATATTTTGTGACGAAGATACTCTTTATTCAAGAAGTTGCTCTTCATAATCCAGATGTACATGAAATTCACTTGTGTACTTCACTATAACCAAGGTGTATTAAACTGTCTGGTAAGATATGTGGTGGTTTTCAAAACATGCATGCTTCAGGCATGAACGGAACGGAAGAGCAGTTGAAAAGAATGCTGAATGGTTGCCTTACAGGAAATTGATTCGAGTTTCTATGTGCCCAAAGGATCTATACATGTACTCTAAAACTGTAAACAAGTTCTTCATCGTGGTGTGTTACTGGGTATCTATCTGGCCAACAAAGGAGCGCGAGGTGACCTATATGTCGCCCTGTTATTTCTTCACCTTCGTTTGGCACGTTTGGCGTAGGCATTAGATCTAGACTTAGAGGAAAGTTTTGTTTCAAACAAAATCCCACAGTTGTCGCACAATTGAGATTCTTTGTTCCCGTTTTCCCTGGAGATACAAGGTGACGTGACAATCTTTTTGGTTCACCGCCTGACGTACATTACTGTTAACACTTGTTTCACGCACAGTTTTCGTAACGAGTGTATCAGTGTACATGTATGGATGAAAATAAAGTATCTGTAAACTTGTGTTTTTGCTTTCCTTTACTGATGTGGTCGTTACTTTTACAACCAGATAAAACGTGGAAGGTTCTTGTCTACACAGAGAAATGCACACCGACTGAACTCTTAACTGATTTCCCTAACTGGCTACCTTCTTCAGGAACTGACTAGTAACCCGTGAGCTTAGAGAAATGTGAAATAACTTAGTGAGAAACTAATTTCATCAGTGTCACATGATATATGGTATTTGTACGACTTACACAAATTCCCAATGAAGAACGACTTGGTAAATAAGGACCAGATAAGTTCAGCAAGTAAAATCAAGGTATGCTTTATTGCGTCCATCCTTTCCATGCAGCATTTCATACTACAAGCGGTAGTCAAAACCTACTATATACAGCTAGATCTGGGAACAGTTAAGAAAAGTAGACTGACAGTTGAAAATCAAACCATTAACGTGTAAAACTGCCACTCTGTAGTCTGTAGTCAACACAAAACGTCATCTCCACACATGTGCACAGAAGGTTGTAGAGATAGTGTACCAAATTGCATGTCTACAACATGTAGAGATACAACTTTGTGACAGGGCTTTGTTGTCACTGAGAAAGAAAATGAAAGTCCAGATATCAAATTACCTGTTGATGAATGGTCATTTGATACAGTTACATGTAGTAAAGTGAAGTTGGTGTTTAAAGTACTTTCTAACATCTACATTTACCAATAAAAATGTATAATTGAGTAAACATGGTATGAAGCATTAGTTTCCAGTTTGTAAATGAAAAGGAATGCTACAGAAGTCTTGGAAAACATTTGATTTTCTGCTTCAACAAGGGAATGTAATAAAAGTCTGTAGGAATGTTCTGATGACAGCATAACACAAATTGCTGTAGCAGGCAAACACAGAGATAAGGCAACAGATATGCCAGAAAGTCACAGAAGATGATCACTAAAATATCTCAGCAGTATCTTCACTTCTTAGCAAGTAGAACTCCAAATCAATAGCAGACAATAGCTAAAGCAAATGTACCTACCCGTACTTATGGCACTAGTAATACATTGTATCTCCATACAATTTCTTCAATATACTTTACTTTTTACCTGTATCAAAACTAAATATAAGTCAACATAATGCTCTTTAAAAATATCTCCATGCAAAGTTCACTAAAGCACAAATCAGTGGGTCAAGTACATAGCATTTAGAACTACAGCTTTAACTTTGCCTCTAGCAATATCATCAAATATATCTCATAAATAGGGGTAAGTCTTTCTATATTTCATAAAAACATTACAAGTTATCACCAAGATTTGTAGACTGAGCTCATTACTAAGGCTGCTTGGTGAAAGGTCAAACTTATTATCATAATCACTCACTTTCATACCCAATCTATTGCGTTGTACATAAACATGTAGATATCAGAAAGGAAGACGTTGCCTGCGCAATGGGTGGGTTGACCGATTCACAAAGTACAAAAGCAAATCAAAACACCAAACTGAGCATTATATAAAGCAAACTTAGCACAACAGCAAATGCAAGTCCAAACAATAAAATTGTTTGTGTGCCTGTCAGTGTGCACATGTATGTAAACACACATTAAACAGCACACAGGGAAACCACACTTGTCAGAGCATATCGCACAATATGACTGCACGATTTTGAGATCTTAATAGTAGAACACATTTTTAGATGCTAACAATTCTGTCAGATGTATACCTTCCCAACTTGTAAGCTAATGCTCCCGACCCCTTAAGCTTTACGTTGTTACACAAACAACAATGTAGTCTTTTAAATGATTGATGTGATGTAGACAGTAGAGATAGATATAAATTTTTACTATACAACACATTTTAGTAGTGAAAATCTACTGTAGTACTGATTGTTAGGCTCAATTATGAAATTAACATGTAGCTATAGATACAGTAAGTGGTATAAGGTCATATACAGGTACTTAGTAGAGAAGAGACACATCTGTTATCAGGTCTTGTCATATCAAGCTGTAGTACAGCTGCAGGGACTGGATAACGAACCTCCACTTGATGGCAAGGTTTCTCTAACAAATTTGCAAGTTGTTTCCAAGGTACCATGAAAGACAAAAGTACAAAAATGTAGAAACTTTTTTCCTCCATGAAGGTAAAGACCAAGGCCAATAAATATTGACATCAGGTTAATAAAACTTTGACACCATCAGCTATTAAAAATGTTTTCCCTTGGGATGTTTGGAATAGCACTTATCAACACAACACCTAACTGTGAAAGTCAGGGGTAATTGAAATAGTAGCCTTCTGTTGGAAAGTGAATGCAAACTTGTCAGAGGACTCTCGCTTGTGATCAGCTACAGGACTGGAGTGCAGATATTATAGCCAGTTTAAATTTATCATTGAACACCTTGAGTTATTATAGGGACTTATTGATTGCCTTGTTAGTCTGATTTGAGGTGAACAATGTTTACATGTAGAGAAAGACTCATGATAGAAAACTCAAGTGAACCTACTTCTCTAAGATCAAACCAATCCTCCAGATAAACCTTAAGAAAGCACCACCTAGAATGATGCTTGTGGCATGTTTGTCAGTCAACTGTTCAAATGGGTACCTTGCCAAAAGAGCACGGTTCAGATGCCTGAAGAAACTTGAGCATACTTTGAGTAGAGGTGCCAGACTACATGTATTTATCTTTTACAGCATGCCATCTCATAAACACACCGATATCCTTAACTATGAGCAGTCAGTATCTAACTCACCCTACCCTGCAGAAACAATGTCTAATTCAATTTACTTACCAGTCTGTAGATACAAAATAGAAGCCACAAAAATATCTCATAATTAACATAAAATCAGACCATCAATATAGAATACTATGATGCAAAACTTTTAAAGTGCCGTTTGAGTTGACGAAGTGAGCACATCTCAGTGCCCAGTACCTTGTGTCTTTCTGCCTAACCTATGCAAGTTAACATATTTGATCTAAGACACTTGACAAAAACTAAGGAGCTTTTCAGGAAAAACAAGGAAAGACAAACTAAATTTCTCCATTAAAAAAGCAAAGGCCCACAATGGTGGCAGTTAGCCCATCATATGTTAGCGTTTCTGACAGTTGGTTCCAGCGCCTCCAAGTTTTACGTATTGTGTCAGAGGTATATTCTATATTAAGCACCTCTAATAACACCCAAATGGTGGGTTCTGAGTAACTTTAACCTTGAAGGTTGACTATTTCCCATAGAATTTCCTGTTGAGCAGGAAGATGAGGAGGTTGACGTTGACCTTGGCTTTGTCGAACATGTTCATGACGGACACACCCTCGTACTGCAGTTGTAAAAGATCCTGTGGCACGACAAGTCAGAAAGTTACGAAAAGATGGAAGACCAACATGACATTGTACGTAGGGTTACAAAAAGACAGAGCAAGTCACCTTGCTACATGTACCTTAATCATTTTGAAGTACATGTAGCCATACCAACTAACATCTGTATTTAGTTACCTGAAAATCCAGACTGATTGCCACACGACTCACAAGCATTCTCCTAATCAGAGCCTCACCAACAACCAATATAGAAAACCTCGGGGAGGCTCTGCAAACCCAGGCCGAGCTTTCCACTTTGGTGGATGTGGCTCCAACAAGCTGTCAATCAATCAGAGAAGCAGTGTAACCAATATCTAAAAGAAAAACACTAGGCCAATTCTCTGATTGGCTGACAGCTTGTTAGAGGCCATGCTTACATAAGTGAAAATCTCTGGTTCAGCAGAGCCCCCCAAAGTATATTGGATAGGCTGCTGCTAAGGCTCTGTGTCGGAGAAGTGTCAGAGAATGTTCACAAGAAGTGTGGTGTAAGTTGACAAAGCCTTTAAAGCTCATAAAGACGTCTCACCTGCAGGTTCAAGTCCACCTTCTCCATGGCCACGCCCATGAACTTGGCCGACACCTCAAACTTGCCAGCGTCCTCTGTTTCCTGGATCTCAAACAGAACGTTCTTGAACCTGAGGAAACATGACAAGAGGTCAAACAACCAATGATGACTTTAAAAAAAAATTACAATTTAGATAACTTGCTCGGTACATGGATGGTCTAAACTTATATCCCCATCCACAATGTACAACACAAAACTTCCTTCTTGGAGTAGCAAGGATATGTATGGTATGACTAAACACCATCTTGTCATAAAAACCCACTCATTAAATCACAGGATAAATCTTGTGCTAAGCCAATGAATGGTGACAAAAATTTGACAAGAAAACTTTTTTCTGGCCTGACAAATGTCTAAATAGATGTTAATATTTGAGGTATGATGTAGCCCAAACTCACTGGTTGGGAGGGAGACCATCGATCTCCAGGATGACACCCTTCTCATGCAGCCGTGCTCCGGTGTACTTCAGGGGAGGCTTGGCCTTCTTGGGTTTATCCTCCTTCCCTCCCTGGAGGAACTTGCTCCTTCGTTTCCTAAGGGGCAAAACAGGTCTTAGTGTAACCTGAAGTAGATCAATGTGACTTTAAGATACATGTAGACGGAACCAAGTGAGAGTGAGTGAGGAAGGGCAGGCACCATTACTACACATAGTTTACTATATACATGTCATCAGTACATATTGGAAATCTTAGTGATTTATAGAAAAACTAAAAGTCACTAATAGAAAAAGAAGTATACAGTCACATGTACACAGGTTTAGAAAACAACAAAATCACAGCATTAGTGAAATAGGCTTAGGACACAGGACATGGACAGAGGAGTGTGTAACTGTAAGGAGAAGGACATGTTGATAGTATGCTTTTGAGTTACACCAGAGGGAGGGGCTAAGTCTACATACATCCCCATACCTTAGTGTACCTGAGTGCTGACTCCTTGTGTGAATGTATTGGGAGAAAAAGATTATGATAAACAAAGACAGCATAGCATTAATTCCCTCACAGATAGGAGGAGGGGCATAATTTGCTATGAAGCTGTAATCTGTCAGTAACATTATATTTCATATAGTACCTAACACTATAGTCATGATACAAATATGTAATAACCTTATTACCATACTAGTTTATGAAGATATCAAGTCATGATAGAGTACAGGAGAAGAGAAAAATATCTTAATAGCAGAAAGATCAAGAAAAGCAAATACATTTGTATCATTGTAATTAAGAGCATACTTGAGAAAGTTCAACACTATAAGATTATGGCATAATGTGAGTGTCATTGGGTAAACATGTGATGTCAAAACATACATTCCCCCAACAACAAAATCGGCAGAAATTCTGCAAACCGAAGCACAACATGTATTACTAAATGCTTGATGTAAGTCAGAGCAGGTCAGACAGAAAGCCTACTTTTTGGCCAGGTTATCCAGACACGTCTTGATGTACTGGTTGTAATAATCGATCTGTTCCTCGTAGAACTGACTCTTGGACTCCAGGGCCTTGGTCGTTTCCTTCAGCTTCAGGAGCTCCTGTCTCCGACGGATACGGTATCGCCGCTGGTTACGGATGTCCTGTGGAATACCGTACAAGTTGGTATCCTTTCCAGCATTGATGTTCAATTATAACTCTGATATACATTTGTACTTGTAACAACAAAATTGATGCATCGTTTTCAAATAGACAACTAATGTACAATGTACATGTACATTTGTTTGACAACATACATTCAAAACTGCTAAAGAAGACCACTTAAGGTACTGATAAAATATGGTAGTCAGAGGTACATGTACCTGTAGACAGAATTCTTAAATGCTCATCTTAAGTAGATTTCACTATGTGTTATCTTTACTGCAAATATGACAATGGAAATCGGTTAGAAGAGCCTCATATACAACTGTGAAAAGTCCACTTGCAAGAGATCTTCAGTGACTGTTACCTTGGCAATATCGTTGATCATGACCTGGTAGTTGTCTGTACTGGACACCAGCCCAACACCCTCCAGGGCACGCAGGTGTCGCAGCACTTTTCTCTTCATGGCCTCCACTGGAAGCCTGTTTCAACACACAAAAAACCTTGTGGGTCATGCTCCTGGTATCTGTCAATATACTGGCAATCAGAGGCCTGCTGTCATGCTGTATCCATGTAGTTTTTTGGTCTTCAGGCCAAACCAAAGAGAGTTATTTAGAAGATTATCTACAAGAGGCTATCCATCAGCAAAATGTTTGTACAGTGAACAAGACTGTAATACAAAAGACGTGCTTCTTGGACAGTAATGCTGAAAACATAAAAGTTTGCTCCATTGTGAGTGCAAGACCAGATACCACTTCTAGGCACTGGTCATAACAATATCTAAAGGCCACTTCAAGGTTATGTGTTACATAAGTAGGACTGGGATGACAGACACATCATTACCAGGGACAAGTCAAACTTACTTGTTGTCCCCATGAGCGGACTGTGACCTGCTCAGACCGCCCTTCTTCTGCGACTTCTCGTCCTGCGCCTCTCGTTTCTTGACCAGCCTCTGGTGCTCGTCCTCCTGGTCCAGCGTGGTGGGCGTGCTCAGGATGTCCGTCAGGTTATCGCCTGGCTGCACCCGGATCACGTCCACGATCAGCCGCTTGGTTCTGCAGAAAGGACACGCAATATTTCACACTTACATCATTGCTGGGTATGGATTTTTTTAACCTGAATGATCTTCAATCACTACAACTGGGTAAGATATAGAGATTACTCCTGGACATTTTGAGTGACGTCCATCACTCATCTTCAGCAATGCCAGAATAAACAGACAGAACAAGTCAAGAGACATAACTAGTATATGAGACATAACTGGAAAATGGTTGAGCATGACAAAGTCAGTGATTCGTAACTGTTATTTTACAAACGTCACTGATATTAGAATATCACTAGTCATTTAAGTTTTATATTAAATGATTTAAAATTTATAAAGACTATTTCCAAACCTATAAAAAGTCAATAAACACATGGAGTGATGAAAGAGATACAAATCTGATGTACAATGAACTAATGATCAAGTATTCCACCATTGCATACAACATTAGCAGGATAGAGGCTAAGAAAACACTGCAAAAGAGAACTGGCATTAGGTACTACATGTATATCATTGTCTCCACAGCACTAGTAGTGTCCAACATTGTCCCACCTTGTGTAGAGTGCTTTCATGTCTGTATCATCCCCTTCTGGCACTTCAAACTTGTTGGTGAGGGTGAGGGAGACTTCTGTTTTAGCCAGCTTGTCCCGCTCCACCTCCAGGTTAGGGTCCTTTTCATCCAGCGGGATGTCACCTGAAGAGGAACATTTACAGGTTCAACAAATACTGGATGCTACTACTACAATGTACCACCACCAATACTACTTCCACTATACTAACATGTTCCACAGGACCAGATCTTACAAGGGTCAAAGGGGAAACATCATTAGAAAAATAACAGTGCTCAGTATTTGACCGGTTTCAACTGTGTCCTTTTCAAGAATGACAGAAAGTCAGACCACTTAAACTTTTCTGTGCCTCTTATCAGTGTAGGCCATTGAGCATCAAAGGGTTAATTTTGCTTGGTACGTGTTGAAATGACAAGGGTAAGACGGAACAGGAGGTACATGTGTTTGTCGTAACAAGCTCTTCATTAATACCTAACCTTGGACCAAGGGAAAGTCAAATGGTAGAGCAATGATTTTATTCAGCTTATCGTGGTTCACAGGGGATTATTTCTTTTATTTACATCAAGCAAGACCCCATTACTTTTTGTGGTCCACACCTCTACATTGTAACTACACATGACTCTGTCCAGTTTGTTGATAACAATTCCTGACTCACCAATAAGGTCCTCCAGTTTGGGTGCTTCTCCAAGGTCGTCCAGGAGTTCATGTAGCGGGTCTTGGCGTTCAGGGGCGAGCGCATCCTGGTGGTCAATCAGCAACTGGACAAGTACAGACGGTTACACAACTTAAAATGACTTCACTTCTGTGTTTGTACACTGTATATTTGTGTTAGTTTGAACTTTCATTTTATCATTGAATTTAATCTTACATTTTTTCAGTACTGTGGAATGCTTGTTGCTTTACTGGAAGTTAGTTACAGTTAAAATTCCACTGGTTATGGCAGAGAAGATACATTGTATCTACAGTTTATCATACAGGGTAATTCCACAATCGACACATACAATGAACTATGGCCTGATTTCCCGTCCTAAGGACTGCAACCCCGGAATTCAAACTCCCAACCTCTTGGTCCCACGGCAGGGTTATTAACATAGGACTATACATGCTACATGCTGGTGTATGAGACATGCCCCAACCTTGTGAGTGTCACAGATCTCCTTGATGGACATGTAGACAACAGGTTTGTTCAGCATGGTGAAGTCTGAGTACTCATCTATGTTGAACTTTTCCTCCAGCTCTGGAACATCACAGGCTGCAGCAAAGAATTTCCTGAGAAAAAAGGGAAATTTTTAAAATCCGGACTAAACATTCTACTACAGGGTCAAAATATTTCTTGTGCCAGCATTGAATGAATTACATGCTTTAAGTTCTAAAAACATTTCACAGTAGTGTTATTCCTTGAGTTCTATTGCTGAGAATAAAAGTAGAACTGTTACAGTATTAAATGCTTCATCTAGTCATTTTGAATTCAATACATTCCTGTAGATTTTATTGTTTGTTGATAAACTGTACATAAACTGAATTACCAAAAACAAGTTGTGAAAACTTTGGAAATTGCCAAGAACAATCACAGCAATATGACGCCAGGTACTTACTTGAATTTCTCGTGAGCTTGTGAAACATAGTCATTGAGCGAAGACAGATGGGCATTCTCTCCATCAAACTGTGGATAACAGGAACAGATGGTTACAGGCCTATTACAGTAGAGCTTGAATAAAAGTACAATCCCTTAGCACAGTACCTACATGTGTTAGATTTGCTGCACTCATTCTGTGCCATTTATTCATAAAAATATATATTCTGCACTAGTTTTACCTCGTAAAGACGACACACGAAGCAAATATCTATTCAAAATTTCTTTAACTCACAATTTTGTTGGATGCTGCAAACTGTAGCAACTTGGCGATGGACCCGAGGTTTCGCCGCTGGTCTGGTGACAGGCCGACTCCAGCATTGACATCAATGATATCAAACCCGTCTGGAGCCACAATCGCTGGGTTCATGTACCGGTAATAAAGTAGGTTGCCTACGATCTGCAGGAAAAGCAAGAAATCAAAAATCTCATACCTCCAAGAAATATTCATACTATCATAGTTTGGGTGACTTTCTTGTATTTTTTGCGATATTACATTATACTATGTGCATTTTGTTAGATTTACATATGGTATTTAAGATTTATCATTAAACTTCCTACAAATGGATTTATCTGTTCCACGTTGCTGACAACACACCTTCAACACCTCTGCCTCTGTGGCATCAGGAAACTTCTCATGCAACGAATCCTTCAGCACCTTGGCCATGAACCTCATCCCATACCTGTGTCCAACATATACATCCAACTTCAATTAACAAATTAGTACACCCAAGAGATGTACAAATATACAAACACAAAGCACTGTAACTATCTGTTAATTCCTGTGAATCGCTATGATTTATTTTGTTATGAAATATTTCATATGGGTCTGAATGAATGAATTGTGTGGTGAAATATTAAGAGAGTTTAAAACAAAGTCAATAGGACCTTGGTCCAAACATGCCCCATGCCTTTGGGAAAAGCATCTTACACAAATTTGCTCTCATCTTACCTCAATTACTTATAATGAGTACATTGTACATCTGATACAATGCTAAATGGAAGTCCCGGAGAGCCACACCGTAAGCATGTAAGAATCCACCACACTTATTGCAAAAGGTGAGTGGTTGAAAGCTTACAGTCTAATTCAAACTTACAGTCCATCTAAATGTTACAGTCACTACTAGGTATCCCTACATGTAAGTGCTTTAACACCAACTGATCAAATGAATGAGGAGCAATGCCTTGTATCAGAACAAGTCCAAAGAAGATGGTTCGGGCGCTACGTACGGTATCTTCTCCGCTGAAGAGGTGATTGTGTTGAGGAACTTGTCCGTCACATTACGCAGTTGTGAGATGGAAGCTTCCAACCTCTCCCTGACTTCAGGGTGCTGCAAGGCCTGCTCTGTTGTCACGTCATATGGCAACTTGCTACAATTGAAATGAAAGACACAGATGTTGAAAGCATGGATCTCACACAAAAAAACCCTTTACAAACTCAAGCATATCTTTTCCTATCATTTTGTATTCATCTACAAATATAATCAAAACTGTAGCATTCTCTCCCACCCTAATATGGAGTTTATATCCAATTCGTAACTTAAGCAGAACATTATCTATAAAGTTTGAACCAAAATCAGCCTTGCACTTCTTGGCCATTGTAGCTATGTAAAATCTTGCCCACTTTACTATCCGGATGGTTATTAAGTCGATAAATTGGTTTCTTTCACAACATAGCATACAGTGCCATGAAGTACTAGTATTTTCCTCCTGCCCACCTTGTTTCTCCAGTCTTGGATTCCATGGTGTTGACCCAGATCTTGTAGACTTCAATAGGGTTGGAGTTGATCCTCATTTCCTTATCCTTGATGATGGTCAGCACCAACGGCTGGATGATTTCCCGCAGTGAACTCTGACCTCTGGTGCCCCTGGGGGAGGGAGGGCAGGCAATGTCAGTAATTACAATATTCCTCCAACCACAAATCTCTCAGGGACCATGTGGCTCTGTGTTTCACGCTTTATGACATTGCTCCCTCTTTATTCAAAAGTTCATACAAAAATTGAACTGGTTGGTCCCTGATGACTCAAATTATGACAGTTTCAATAACAGTGAAACAATCAATGTTAACACTCTTGGTTACTGGTAAGTTACTTCATAGAATAAAGTATTCTACAACATCCAACATTATAAGAGGTTGAAAAGTCAGTTCTACATGCTCATGTTTATAGGGAAATGTACGACAGAAAGAAAACTTGTTACTGCTCTTCAAAATGTGACAGGAAAATACCTGCAAGCTTAAGGAAAGTCACATGGTGGAATTGATCAACATTGACAGGAGGACAAAACAGATATCTTTGATTGAATGGCCTCTAAAGAGACTAATACCGGCAGTACATAAAATTCAAAAGATCAAATCAAAATCTCACGGCATTCTTGTAACATACCATTACACCAACAATTCAGCTGTGTACTTTGCAATATCACATTGGATCTCCCACCAAACGGAATGAACTGGTGAAATTATGCACTTGACCTCATATGCATGACACAAAGTTCAAAATGAAATCCTTAACATTATAGCACATGGGAATTCTAGGAATAGTGCTGTTTATCGATTGCTTTATCTGTCAAGACTGTTTGGAATTCTTACAAAATTAATGGGCCAGGTGTAATTACTAATGTGTTTGTAATATTTATCTTATAGTGAGATCTGACATGCATGTAATGTATCACAGCCCATACTGGAAAGGGGTTTAATCCACAGGATCAGACAGGATTTACAGTACACACTTAATTTAGTTGTAAACTCACACACAATCTGCCAGAAAAATTTGTAGGAATTGTTGCATTCCTGAATCTTGCCTAAGCAGAGTGCTCTTTTAAGTTATGTTTAGCTACAATGCCTGTTGATGACGGTCATGGATGCCAAGTTGGTCATGGCTCCTGTAACATTGGCTGTCTTGCAAAGCTGCTCTAGTTTGAAGTGTCACTGACAGAGAACACAGATGAAGGTTGGAGCAGCTGCAGGTATTGAAGAGGGCAAGGCAAGGGTACAAGTGCACAGTTGCAGACAGAATGCTGTTAGAGGGTTAGAAATTGCTATACACAACAGGGTAGAGTTAACTGTCATTGCTAATGCTCTCTTTCAACTAGGTTAGTTGTATAAAACTTCAGCTGCTAAGAAGCAAGCAACCTAGTATAAATAGTCTCTACATTATGACTTGGGGTTAGTTTGGCAGATGTGACTACAGGAGATGCAAAATACAAGCAATAATTCGTATGTACATTTTTGTAGATTTCTTTCATCAACAGACTGTTGTTGCCTACAGAACAGAAGTTTACCACCTATGCTAGGTACCGACTTCTACCACAGGACTGTTACCATGCATGTTAGAGTGGAGAGGTTGGCTACGTTACTCTGGAGAAGTTTTACCTGAGGACCTCTTGCACCAGTGTTTCCCTTCGTTTCCTGTCCCCTTTACACCTAACCCTCACAGAGTAAGCTCGGTGGAGCCGAGTTATGGGGATAACGTACTTGCTAGTTGGGTCGATCAGACAGAGAAATGTTAAAAACACATCTGTATGGTATAGAGTAGACCTTTTCTGAGTCTTCCTAATACTGAACACTCTAAGGACAAGTTAGGCTTCACTGACTCAGTGTTAGAACTAGAAGGATAGTTCAGAGCTTCAGCCAGAACTACAATGTCCTTTTCACTTTGACCGTTGCACTTTGACAGGAAAGTTGTTCTGTTTGTAGTGTTGTTTGGTGATGTTACAAACAAATGGCATTATGGAATGTTCAAATCCAAGAGATCCTTTGTCTTGGCAGAAAAAAGCAAGCTACTTTATACATGCACAGTGCAGCTGCTGGCGAGCAAGGAGAGAAACACAATGCAGGATGCAGGGTACAAATGTACGTGGCCATTGTTGTTGTGAACTTTGAGGGAGTCAGAAAGGGGCAAAAGTAATAGAAAGTGTGCCACTGCTTTTTAACATAGCTCAAGTTATGGACTTTGTTTTAGTTCCTCCTGGTATCAAAATAAGTCCTTGTGATTTTATTGCTGCTTTCCTATCCTTAGTTCTAAGACTATTAGTTCATTGGACTTAAAAAGTATTTTAGGTATGATTGCCAAAACAACTGACCATTATGTTGATAGATCTAGTGATGGCAACTTTTGTACCAAACATTTACAAAAGGGATTCATTGTTTTCTCACAAAAGGACAAACAAATGAGGCAAACTAACAAAACTTTTAAAGGCTTTTAACTCAAAGGCAATGCAGTGCATGAGAAACAAGAAACAAAACACAAAGCATCTCTGGCCAAAGCCCTGAAAGCCCTACAGAGCTTGCATGCAGGCAGCTACAATGTATAAGAACAGTTTCACTGACAACATTGGATAGGAATACATAATGTACAGTCATGTATCTCCATGCACTCCCATGCTACATGACATACAATGTACAAATAAGTAATCCACCAGAATAAAACTGTTTTTAGTGGTTTAGTGATGTTACATGTATTTTTAACATGCTCTTATCAATACTATAGGACAATGAGGACAAAGGAAATATAACATTTTTGTATGATACATTTTGTATGACACAATGTATCAGTTCTAATGCACTATAATAGTATCCTTTTTTATTTTCACATGTCGTGCACAATGCTGGATCTAAGACACGTTCAATGTCCACAGACGTTCATGCATTGACACATGCGCACTTGCAGGCATGCAGTGGTGACACAATGCTACACATGTACATGTGCACAAAACCATTGAACATGGACAACACATCATGACACGTTAACATGACAGGAGGGCTGCACTCCCTGATATTGGTACCCTTTGGAGAGAGAGGGAGTGCAGACCCCACACTACTACCACTGCTCGAAAACGCAGATTTCCGCTGTGCAAATCCGTGTACACATGCAAGTAAATCCAGAGTTTCCACGGGTTTCAACGGGTGCCCACTGTGCGAACGTGACGTGCCCCTACATGGGGCACCTGTGCAAATCCGAGTAAACGGACCACTCGCGTGTGCATAACGTGCCCTCTATGAGGAAACCTGTGTGCGCGAGCCATGCAATCTTAGTACACGTGTGCGTACGTGTGGAAACTAGCGACGTTTGCTTTTGTGTGAGAATGACGGATGCATAAATTTGCGTTTAATTATCACCTAATTATCTCCCCGGGCCTCGACTGCGCCACAATTACCCTTTGTTATTGATAGCAGCGTCATTTTCACTGCCCCGGCCCTTCCCAGTCCAAAAATTACCCTCCCAGCTTCCCCCTTCCCCTATATATAAATTATAGTGTGTTTGTTTTATTCTTTCTAGATGTGAATTAACTTTCGTTGTTTTTGCAGTTTTAAGTATTATTTGACAGTTGACTGCTCCTGATGCGTTCCTCCATATGTACTGAGTACTGGCTGTCGATCCTTTGGCTCCCATAGGTTTGTCGGTCCGACACCAGTACTTTTGGGTTGTATTCGCAGTCTCAACAATTTGAGTTCATTCTACTGTGCTGGTTGATGACATAAAACTCCCGTAGGTCTCTGGATTTCAGCATTCCTGCTCTCATCCGTACACCTCCAGCTGGCCTTTTACACAAAAAGTTGCTAGTCCAGAGCCTATACATTTACACAGCCGCAGCAGATTTTCTAAGCGTGAACATGCAAGTTCGTAACGGTGGTATCCAATCCATCGTGAGACGTGTAGGGCCTCCACGGAGACGAAGGAGCTCCAAATCACCTAATCGGCAGCTACGACGAAGAGCTAACAGGGTGCGTCAGCCGACCCGGCCCGGGCGGCGAGAAACATCGCACCGACAAAGGGCCAACCCGACCCTCGGTGGTCGGGAGGCCAGATGTTGCTCTATAAAGCAGAATTTGATCCCACGGCGTCGGCAGTAAAATTCAATTCCATGGCGAGATAGTGTCCAGTCTTGACGTAGAATCATTTGCAAGCTTTCATAAAGTTCACCGCGCTGTCAGTCGTGCGATCAAATACTTAGCTATCGGGGTCGGAGCAGCGTGAAACCACTCTGAATGAAATGAGTCAAGATCTGAAATGACAACTGTGAGGTTTGAAAATGGAGACACGTGTGCTGATTGGTCCTCATTCCCAAACACCCATCTCGTGTGTGAAATGCGATTGGCTACATCGGATGGGTATTTTGAATACAGACACAATAAGTCGTTGTATATACTATTTGTGTGTATACGGCAAACTCCTTCCAAAGCAAATTTCCTCACCCGGCAAACCTTAGTCAACGTTGAGAATCGCGAAGGAGGCTATAGGACACGCGCGTCGGAATACCGCGTTTTCAAGCTTAGACAAAACACTGAGATGTGTATTGGGGGAGGGGAGCTTGTGGCAGTCCAGTAGTTAACTTTCGTGCTTTTTAACTTGCTTATTTACCTCTAACGGACCGTATTTCCCATTGGTAACAGAAATTTGATTAGCTCATGCAAGCTTCTGTACAATTGCTATGAAATATCTGAGAAATGTTACTAGCACACGTATTCGCGATCGGCTCAATATTCGACAAAACTCAAGCCAGGCAGACAATCTCCCTATCGATATCAAGCAAAAACTACACTGTTTGTAAAAGTGAAATATGCGAAGATTGAAGATTATTAGCTTTGTAATATTTTGAATCGATTTTTACGACAAACAAGGAGTCAATATAATGCAAATCCAACATGGCGCCGGAATTATGCAGCGTTCTTATAAACAAAGCCGCGCCGACCGACCAAAGAACAACACTTCCAATCTATGTATTGATAGGCGTCGAGTTTAAAGCCTCCTTCCAAGTTGGCTGGGGAACAGATACATTGCCATTGATCATTTGTTAAAGCTTTGTCCGTTCTATTTATGCTGTTTCTTCGAATACACGAATCACATACATTTGAGATCAGTAGTCTTTGTCCCGCGTTCCCGCTTGACTGACAAATTACTGCAAACTATAAATCACTGTATTTGTTAGGCCAAAACAAATAAAACAAGTTCTTTCTGTGATTATTTGCGACCTCTATGTTAGTCTTGTACATATTCCACGAATTAATACGTAGAAAGAAAAACAGCTCTTCTTAGCTTTGAGCTTTTACGTAGATGACAACTAACTCAATACACATATACATTTAATGTCGCATCAAGGAGGTTAAACTCTTTCTTTAACCTCCTTGGTCGCATAGAAAACATTTCATATGAAGTAAAAGACATTGGGAACACTCCGTTGAAATCTAATTTTTTTGCTTCTATAGTGTAATTCTTACATGCAATCTGTATATCTAGGTAACGTAGTTGGTTGAGTTTCGTATATACGGCACGATTTTGGTCACTATAGGGGGATTGCAATGTGTTGCAAATCTTATTTCGCGTACTGTTGGCATCGGTTTCATTATTGACTTTCCCGCAAGTACAGACTGAAATGTGGCAAGGGTTTAAGGGATTTTTAATTGACAATTCACCAAACTGAATTATCAGACACTTCTCAGCTCTCCATTGTTAACGATAATTGTGAAACACGGGAAGTGTACAACAGTGGGGCGCGTGGACTCTTCGCGTGCCCTATCGTGCGCACAGGTTTTCATTGTAGGGGCACGCGGGAACAGGCAGTCCGTGGAAACCCGTGCTCACGGTGAGAACACGTCAGGTTCCACCATCGTGCACAATGTTGGGAACTCGTGGAAATCTGCTTTTTCATGCAGTGTACTGTGTGGCAACATCAATCACCAAATAGGAACTTGCTCTAATTACTTTTAATGAAAAAAAAAGCTGTGTACACCAAACATACTAGTATATAGGGCAGAAACAAAATCCTGCATGACTATCACTTAGTACAGTATGATTGGTGATCTTTTGTCTACCACAAATTTATTTACATGGACGGACACAGCTGCAAAAACAAGGTGTGGTTAGTGAATTCTATAAAGTGCATTCCACTTTGACATCTCAAATTATTGTCCATTTTACACCAAACCTGGGCTGTCTCCATCCCAGGACAGAAATTTCACCCGATCTAACCCAAAAATCTGTGACAAGAAAACACTATGACAGGAAAATGGTAAAAATGTATTTTCATACGCTTAAAATGACAGATTTGATAACAAAAATCATTAACAAGGACTCCCAAACAATGAATGGGATAGAAAAAAAACTAACACTGGAGACAGCTGTTCACTTGACAAACTTTTAAGATAAAGTAACCTTTAAATTCCATGGTGGAAGCTCCTTATGACTACAGAGGGATATAAAGTACAATATTATAGCATTCCTACCTGTTGAAGGTGACGACCATTTTGATGACCATGGGGTTCCCAGTCACTATCTCCATCATCTTGTCTACCTTGTTACTGAAGAGGGAGGGGGGCAACAGTTTTAGTGAAAAGTCACAAAGCAACATGTAACATCCACAGACAAATGTATCAATTGTGAGAGCTAGCAATAATCATAACATATCACAAAACAGGTCTTGGCACTTCGGTGTTCAGTACCGACAGAGGCAATGTTTCTACAACAATTTACTTTGAATATTAGTGAACAGTACAGTAAGTGGCTGCTCAAGTTACACAGTACCACACAAGGGACACAACAGATACATGTACATAATATGTATCAACCAGAAATGGTTAAAGTGTTATCACATGTCAGGATTGACAATGATGGTTAGAAATAAATAATTGTCATTGTAGTGCTCAACAATTAATTCTGTTAATTTGACTACAATTTAGTATCTTTCCAGGGTTAAGTGTCAGTACAGCAACTTTCATCCAACTGCAAATTTTCTGGTAATGTAATATACAGACTTTCTTGCGAATATGCTCTTCTATTTACCAAAAGCAAATATTTGAAACAAACAAATCAAACGATTGTGCTGCCATTTAATATTGCAGTGCTTCAGAAATATGGCATGCATTCCAAGCCACCAAGCAAAGCATTTACAGGGTTCGTGCACACAATGGTAAATGATTCAGCTGTGGCTATCAAAATTTCTTCTTCTTTTGTCATTAGATCTAGTGTCAATCACTGATCTTTTATGATAATTTGATTGCAGAATTAAGACCAAAAGTCCAGACATCTTAGACTCAAAACAGCAGTGTCTTTATATATTTCCAAACAATGCCCAAGAGCACAACATTGTACTGAGCTTTCCTAACTTTTTCAAGAAATCTGTTCCTGAAACTTCATGACAGGATGCACACAAACCCTGTTTTGAAGCAACCACCCAACCTTAAACCTGAACAAACAGAAAATATGAAGAAAAGTGTCTGGTTATCACCAGTACTCACATAGTTTTGCTAAGGTACCCCAGGAAGAACGGTGCGGCAAGAGGAAAGGTTTAAGATTATAGAGAGATAGATTGGAGAAAAATGCATTAGACCTTCTAAAAATAAGAGTGGTGAATAAAATAAACCATGTAAGTCTGAAATACCAGAAGCTAAATTACACAAGCTACATTGCATGTGTAAGGAAACTTAGTTCACACCAAACTTCTACTGCTACATGAAGATGCTACCCACTACCTTCAACAAAATGATGACAAAAAACAAATCAAATCTGAAGGAGAAAGAAGAATGTGCATTAGGGATGAAATACGCAAAACCACCATTGCTACAGCATAATTATAATCGATGCAAGAGTGTCAAATTTGCTGGCATTCTTTTTTTCAAATCAGCAGCTGCGAAACAAATTACCAAAATTCATAAGGCTTCAAATGAAAGTCTGAGCATTTTAAAACCTTTTGACAAAGAATAATTTTCAACCCGAGAATTAGGACTGGCTATTACTGAGTAGTAGTATTTGATTATGACATGCTCAGAAATGTTAGCATGACATTATTGGCTAAATGGTATTTCACTACCTAGTTTTGTTACTTCCAAACCATGTCAGAAATAACATTGTACTACTGTGTAACATCATCCAGCAAGTCCTGGGTCCTTACTTTATCTCCTCCTGAAGTGCTGTCTTGAAGAGCTTGAGGAGAAGGTACTCCTCCCGAGCATTGGCAGCATAGTTGTACAGACTCAGGATCACTGACTCCATGAACTTGGTGGTCCGGCCTGTCGGCATCTCAAAGATCAACTTGGCAAGGTACACAGGATTGGTCTGAAGAAAAGAAATGAAGTATGGGCATCTGTAGGATATGTAACTGGTTTTATAACTGCTTTATAAGGAGTCTAGGGAAACAATATACCTTGATGATATAACATGATGGTTTATTCATTAATTTATTCGCATTTACAAACAGCAGCCTTGCAAGCAACGATTGGTTGCCTGAATTGCTCTTAAGAATACATGATGAAGGCTTATTTACAGTACTACAATCTATTCTTAAAACTGATTCTTTAGAGACTTCACAACATTGATTGTTTTACAATACAGTTAACAATTGTGGCTGTTTTTTTTTAAAGAACTCCTGCCAGCATTTGCCAATATGCATTTTGTTTTTAGACGATTGCAAATCTTTTGGAAGACTTTGGAGTATATTGGTTTGAAATCCCTCTTTCTACAAAGAAATGACTTTTCATGACCACACAGGTGAATTGAGAGATGAGTACTCACCTGTAGCAGGTAGAACAGGTTCTGGTACATCTCCAGCTTATGTCGGCTGTCCTTGTGTAGTGCCTTCAGCCCTCCCTTCTCGTGCATGGTGGTTCCACCTGACGTGGACTGCTGTCTCTTCTTCAGCTTCTTCCCATGGGTGATAACATCCTACAGCAGGGACAACAATAACATACTGAGCATTGATGAAGGTTAGACATCCAGGTAATAAGATACAACATTTACTCAAATGAATGAATATATTTTGCAGACTGTCAGACATGTCAGTTTGTGCTGAGAGTCACTGATCTAAGGTAGTGGATGCTACCTGAAACATCATGACTGTTAACATCATCTACCCAGTTGTTTGAACTTTGAGTAACCTTTGTCAAAGTTTGTGTTATGTATTGGGCATTGAACAGAGTATAGATATTTAACACTAAAAATACTTTTGGAATGCATTTGAAAATTCAACCATAACGTTATTCTTGTGAACAAGTATACTACTGAAGTCTGAACTAGCATGTATCCAAATGTGAAATATACAAACCACTAATAATACTTCATCTATAGCTATAGATGAAGTGCTAACCATGAGGCATCTTGCAGACACTACATCTAGTACATGTAAGTGCAAGACTTAGTACATCTGACCCTCATCAGTTGGGGATCAACAGTCTGATGATAATACAGATAGAAGTGAGTGAGTGTGCCCACCCATGGCAACTTACCAACCAGCCATGGCAACTATCCACTAATTCCCAGTACACTTAATTCCAACAACCCCCCTCCCCATCTCCCACTATGGTTCACTATGGTGCCATCCTGACCTGTAGAGTGATCCTGTTCTTGACTAGCAGACCAATCTTGATGTCCATGAGGTTGAGGTTGTTCTCCAGTTCCTGGTTGGCTCGGATGTCCTGTACAACCTGTCCTCGCAGCTTCTGCACCTCTGTGGTACAGCACAAACAGTATTGTTGCAATACCAATCCGATCATCTTCAATTTCGATAACATCAACATGAATTCTTTAGCAAAGCAGGCGCAGTATATTCTTCCAGAATCAATGTCAATTAAAAATCTACCAGACTCAAGGTCAAAAGTTCTGCCAAGATCGAACGTTAATCACGTGAATCATGAATTGCTAATTTCAAACGTCATGGATGATAAATTAATACCTATGATAATGCAATGGTTTTTCAAATAAAAACAACCTTAGAAAAATACCCATGGTAAAGCAGGGTTTCTTTAATGTTACTTAATACTAACAGAAGCAATTCGTTAATTTGGTCTTGGCAAAGTGTTGAACATTACAAACAAATGTAACATGTAGAAATGGGTGTGTTAAAACTAAAATATTTCCTTACCAAGTTCCTCGTTGTAGTCCACATCGTTAGGGTCTAACAGGTGAACAAACTTACGCACCACAGACAGGGGAGGGTTGTCGGAGTGTGCTGTGGAAAGCGGTACAAGTTTCAGTTACAGCTTTTCAACCAGCAATGTCTGTCAAAAACACTGTTATATGTACTTGCTTTTTACCTAGGCTGCGAACTCAATGCACAGCTTTTTCAGCTACTGGATCTTCATCCAATATATCAATCAATTATATAAATATGTTTTAACATAGCAAAATTGGAAACCTTTTCTCTAAGACATCAAAATGATGACCAAAGCATAATCATTACAACTTCATAACATCCTCTAATGGCACAGTTGAGACTTACTGAGCAGGTGGTAGTCATGCCTGGCCATGTTGGATCTGAAGAAGGCCTGAAGTTTCACCACAGAGGCAACCTACAAAGCACATAAATTGTTTTTAAGTGTTGGCAAAAGTACAGTAACTTCACTTGGCTAACACAAAATGTTTTAAACAATGTCTATAGTAGGTAGTTTTGAAGCTTCTCTTACATTCTCATTGAAGTACTGAAGACGTTGTCTGTACTGCCTTCTGGCCCGCCACATTTTTGCATATGCCTGGATCTGGGATGGAAGAAAAAACATTGTTAGTTGTACATGCTATCTAATATGGATTCAATTTGAGCAGGGTATGAAAGTGTTTTCAATAGAATATGTTACATGTTTTTTTTTACCTTGACAATGGCCCAAGGATTTCCATGCAGAACACTTAACCTGTCCTGGTACTTCTTCCTCTGTTGGTATCCTCTGTAATTGGACTGAAGGAGAATACAAAATAGTTTATCAGCAATGGTTGTACAAGATACATTGAAAACATACATGTATGCAATGCTGTGTTCCATTTTAGCATCCTGGATTTTCTAAACTGATTCCATCTCAATATGTCAGGAAAAGGTACAAATATGGACATATATGAAATACGTTATTGTCCTAAAGTTTCAATTTCACTGTACTTAATATTACACGAACAAGTACTATATTATTCACCTGTATTTTGACTACAGCAGGCAGCTGTTGGTGGAAGTAGTCTAGCCTCTCCTTGTAGCGTCTACGAGCCAACATCCCCCTCGTGTACGCCTGGAGCTTGATGATGTCATCCTCATGGGTTTCAAACTCCTCCTGACGGTCGTGTGCATTTGTCACATCATTTAGGGCAGCCTGGGAGCAGGATCAAAACAGAAAAATGTTAGATATGTTATAAATGTTTAGATTTGAACTGCAGACAGAAACTGAAAAATGCATGCTATTCCACTTTTGTTTTGTATCCAGCCAATTATTTTGCATACCTTTCAGAATACCAACAAAATCTATTCATATATATTCTAAGACAAGAAAGCGACACAAACCCTGCACACACTGCACATAAAAAAACTGAATCAAATACAACATTGTATGATGTTGATAATCATTATAGTAAGAAAAGAAAGAAAACATAAGAGGTACCAGCACGATGAATCAGCCAAAGGAATGCCTGAGACTAAAAGATGGGACAGAAGAGAATATATGATAGAGAACATAGGTACAGAAAAAGCAACAACATTTTAAATGTTGGAAAGAAGTCAAATTGTATAAAAGAAATAAATGTTACAGACATTAGAAAAAATACACGAACATTGAGTCTTGTAGAAAAATGCACCTGACAAATACAGTTGTAGACAGATATTTAGCAAAAAATGATGGACCTACATCGTACCTAACTAAATTGTAAACAGACTAACTATACAATTTCAGAGCTGTTTAAAAGATGCTTTAACGGAGTAAAGAATTGTGAATGCTAACTTTTGAAATTGTCGCTCTTAAGTATACCTTCCTCATAATGGTCACATTTGGTCCAAGAATACTTTGTGAGAATACTACTGATACTACTGGCTCCTATATTTTTCATGACATCACTTTATAGGAAAGTGAATCCAGAGTCATATTTCATCAGCAAAGAAGTTGAGATCAACTGATTCTATTATATGTGCCATAAACTGACTTAACCTTTTACAATCACGCATAACCATTGCAAATATAAGACAGGCCCATTCACCTGTATCTCCTCCCTGGACAGGTGTGTTCTGCTGCTGCTAAAGCCTTCTGGTGGGAGCCAGGAGGACTCCATGGTCTCCAGGTTGAAGTAGTAGCTGTGGCCCTGCCTGGTCTTGTGTTCCACCCAGGAACTGCCGGAGTCATCCCCCTGCTCTAGTTTGGCAGCCTTTGCCTGCTCCAGACTGGCCTGGTACGGTTCCGCACACTCCGGCAGGACGCGGTGCAGGAAGACGTCAGGGTTCTTCAGCGCCTCCAGGGTCTTGGCTGGATCAGCGTCATCGATGGCCAGGTTGATACTGGCGATGCCAACAGCCACTGGAGGGGACAGAAATATTGTAAGCCCCAGTAGTGTCATTTATTAGTAGCTGATTCCAGCAGTGCAAATCAAGTGCGGGACAACACAAAACAGGGCCTGAGATATTACATTAATCTTTCAACTTTTTCAAACACTTTCTAACATATGAAACTGTGAATTTGTCAGAAAATTTTCACTGCTCACATTTCTCAGCCTCCACGGCTTGTCTGTTGGCAGTGTTGACTCCTTCTTGTATCTCCTCCAACCACAGCACTGCTGAGTCATCGTTTGTCTCCTGTTAACACAAATACATAGACCTCTGAGTATATTGGAGTAGAAAGAACAAGACCATTCACCTTTAATTCAAGATCACCATAATACATAATATACATAGTACACATGTGTGCATCACTGAGTCACTCAGGAAATGGATAAGTATGAATATCAATTCCCACCTCAGCCTTTGCCTGTTTGCCCTGCATGAGGAGAGTCTGGTAGTGTGCAGCCTGCCGAGGCTCCACATCAGCCAGCTTAGCTGCAGGGATCTGCAGTGCTGCCAGCGTGGTCTCAGCATCTCCTGCCTCTATGGCATCATTGATGGTTGCAATGGCCTCAATTCCTGCAAAATCATTAAAGATTCAACAAACTGGTTCCCAAAATTCAAGCATTTGTAGTTCTGAATACTTGTTTTTTAAGGAGGCTGTAGAAAGTCCACATAGAAAAAATGCGTTTGTGACACATCATGATTCTAATTTAACACAAACTACATTTCGTTCTCCGGAACAACAAGTTTGCCTTTATGCCCTGTCACACAGCATGAACATTGATCAACTGACGAGTCTTTGAGCTGTAACAGACATTTTTCACACAATACATCCATGATTTTTAGAGTTTAGCCAATGCGATGGGGTAGAATTTTAGCTGAAAAATATGCTTGAGTCCCTCGTAATTTAGCAATTTTTAAATCTTCTGGTGATCAACAAATACAGCAGTAAGCTTGTTGACACTTGACAAATGCATTGAGAGCACAGAGAAAGATTTGGACTTACTGTCATGTTCTTCCTGCACTTCTTGGTTGACGTGATCCACACAGGACTGCACATCAGCTGGGTTCAGATAATCAGTCCCCATCTAACAAACACAACAGCAACAACATCAGTTATCACCACCTAACATTTTATGTGTGAAATGAAGAGACAGGCCAAACAACATATAGAAATAAGCAAAAAAAAGTATCAAAGCACAATTGCAACTTGAACAAAAGCATGCATGCTGACATGCAAGAAAAGCATGGAGCCTCTTGAGAGCTTTATGTAGGTTAGGAGCAACATCCTCCATGGAGTATTCTGCATTACATGCAAGGGATTTTCCATTGAATATCGCAACAGGCCAGGGGATTGTCATGGGAATAACTAGACTCTCTTCTTCTAGCCAACACACTTTTTGGAACCGAATTTGTATTGTTTGAGCACTTAAGCAGCCAGAAGAAGATAACGCCATCTTCTCCTTTCGTCAAATTGCTCTTCACCTATCAGTAACAATAGAATCTTAACAGACACCCCTTGAAATGTTTCAAATGGGCCCTACTATTGCACAAGCATATACGTGACTATACCAAAATGCATACCCAAAAGCTACCCTACTTCAGCCACCTCCATGGAAAATCAACAACAATCTGCAAAGCATCTTGATATTAGAGCTGTTTTTTAAAGGGTTCTGCCTCTACTGTGAGCATGCAGCTACTACAAGTACTGACTACTGGGCTAGTCTGGGTGTGCACACTACCTACATGCAGCTACTACACATCTGACTACTGGACTGGTTGGGGTTTACTTACAGCAGCCTTGCTGCCAGGCTGCAAAGGTGAGAAATGTGGCAGATATTTAGTACAAACACATGTGAACAGGGAAACAGTATCAACCATACATGTAAGTGTGCTCATATGCATCCTGATGTAACATGTTTTACATATAACATATAACAATGTAACAATATGAAAACTGGGACCCTCAGATGATTATAAAAACCAAGCAGCTATGTAAGAAATTTGAAGATGGATTTTGGACTTTTGAGGTAACTACAGCCATAATATAGTATTCAGGCTGTATAGTACCAATGTACATGTAATATGAAAGAGATACAATGTATGACTAACAAATCATATTAGACATAAAATGACTAATTCAAAATATGTCAGTAAGACACCAGGGCATAACTTCAGTTACTGTTTTATATTTTCCTACACAGAAGCAGAACATCAGTTTTATATAGCCTGTACTGTATGCACAGGACCCAGGTAAACTATACTCACCACAGTCTTTGCCCCTTTTGCTTTATTCAGTTTCTCTGTGTAGCGATCCACGAGATGTTCCTCTACACCTGTGACCCGAGCCTTGGGATTGGTTAGTGCCGTCAGTATGACCCTGGTGTCCCCGGCCTCCACTGCTCTGTTGATACCAGAGATTGCTGACAGAACCTCAACAGCTCCATTCAGCTCCTCGTACACCAGCCCCTCCTAGTGAGCAGTAAAAAAACTGCAGTCACAATCTCTGTAACTGTAAAATCTATTTTATAACCACTGATGCAGACAAGAAATGACATTTTCACACTCGAGTACGTAAGTATCGAGTGCTGCTAAACACTGGCAATCATTGTTAAAACTGTTCAGTCTTTTTTAATCTATGTGTAATACACATACACATGTATAATCCCATAGCCTTTTTTAGATAAAAAGATATACAGAGAATA
This sequence comes from Branchiostoma floridae, assembly GCF_000003815.2. Lineage (NCBI taxonomy): Eukaryota > Metazoa > Chordata > Leptocardii > Amphioxiformes > Branchiostomatidae > Branchiostoma > Branchiostoma floridae. The sequence continues at coordinate 16,342,261 of NC_049980.1, read as the reverse complement.
CAACCGTTACCTCACTTGTATAAATGGGAACAAAAATATCTCTTAAAAAACCTCTTTGTATTCACTCAATTTCTGTTAAAGATAGTGGGAATGTTGTGCTGGTGAATAAATGACTTATATGAACATAAAAAAGGCATGAAATTGCAATTTTGCTGGTGCAATCTTTCATAATTGCTTCAGCCAGTCGCTAATGGAAAGTGCCTTAGGGAGCGCAGTGCTGCCTGCTTCACCAAGTGACTGATAGACTAGGGGCTTAATCTGTAGTAGATTTGTTGGGGAGAAGAGTCATATTTTCTGAGACATACTGATGGTTTATCATATTTCTTATCATGTTGTAATATTCCGCGCAAGCTTCATCCATCCATCCATCACATGGGTGCTACATGAGATAAACCATACATTTTGTAGGTTTCAGTAATTGCTACTGCATAGAAGTTAGGCAAATGCACTGTCCGGGTTATACTGCCCCTTACGGGCTGACATGACCCTTTGGCTGATACAAGACGGGGATGCACCCGGTCTTCTATCTCCCATCTCCCGTGAATGATATAAGTGGAGTAATATGAATGACATAAAAGGACTAATGTACATGTATATATTATCATAGAAGATGTACATAATATCTGTTATAATTTTTTATGGACATTGTAGTATGCCATGTTTCAGGGACAAAAACTGATGCGTACATGCCATGGAAAACATAGGATTACTTACCTTTTCCTCTTCATCCTTGATGCAACAATGATGGAGAAAAATCATCATGTCTGACTCATTTTCTTTTACTTATAAATTGATTTCACTCAACATGAACCAGATGTAATTTATTACAGTGGCACCATCACAGATTACAAATATTTTGCCTAGAATGTCACAGCTCCTGTTGACTGTAGAGTACTAGACCACAAACCTGATGGTTTGATAATGCTCTATCCTCAACGTGCCAGTGAAAAGAAACTTCCTCTATCATTCACATAAAATTTCATCTTTTCTAATGATGCAATCTTTAAATCATATGTCTACAGTATGCTTTCTGGTGGGACAAAGTAGGAACAAGTTGAGACCTCACAGCAAATAATGACTCCTAATAGTCCTAAACATATATGTAGTACTGTTTGAAGAATATACCAGATTTTTATGTCAATGAAGGAAGAAATTTACTCTCACTGGCACTTCAAGGACTGCTTATCATCAAAATACGTACAGTAGAAGCCACTTAATTGCACAACGGATTAACGCACACTTCTGTTAACTGCACGGAATCTCTAAATCCCAAACCAGTGTGGTCCAACTAGATAACTTCGCATTATTACACCAGTCGGATAATTGCACGAAATTCACTGGCAAATAGACCGTGCAATTAAGCGGCTTCTGCTGTATATGCTAAGCCAGGATTGTTGGAAGAACACAAACCCCATCCTTCTTGTTCTTGAGATTGGTGAGTCCTGCCAGGTACAGCTGAGTTCCATGCTCCTCCACCGGCGGGAGCTGTGCGTCCGCACGTTTCAGCGCTGACATCAGTTCTGTCGTAGAGCCGCTGTCTATCGCCATGTTGATGGCCTTGATGGCCTCATCACCTGTGTAAGGAAAAACAGATAAGATTTTCTGTTTCTATCTGACAGGTGTAAGTCAAGGTAGAGATACCGATCTGGCTGAATCTCAGATACTGTCGGTAGAGATTAGGGTAATCTCCCTTCCACAAATCCTAAATTTCTAGCAATCCATTGATCTAACATAAGTGACATGAATCTACAGTTTTACTGTTTACTGAAGATTATACTGAGATTATGCAACATCGTATCTTGAGTAGTGATGATAAAGCACTCACGTTTGGTTCTGGTGTCAGCGGCATTGTTGGCCTGTTCAACAGACTTGTGGATGTCATCTTTGTCCAACAACTATGAGGCGAAAGAACAAGCAAGATAAATGACTGGTAGGTCCATACTGTCTGCTTGTTTTCCTTTGAAGAAGAGCCACCAAATGAATGTAAATAACTGTGAGCTCTGTAGCTTAAGTAGGACAATCAAGTTTCAGAATGCTCTCAAGCTGTTGTCTGTTGCACATGTGTGTCTGTACAGATAGATTTGGTGAAAAGGGTAGCTTCAGCTCATGTCAGGGACCGATTTTCTCCAGACAGTGAATAATTTTACAAATAAATGAAATGAATAGCGTTTTGTCTATAATTCAGAGTAAAGTCATTGTGAATCTATGGCTATCTAGTCTAAACCACTATATTCTCTTCTGGGTCCAAGAATCACATGT
>NC_049980.1:16335300-16337793 GCF_000003815.2 Branchiostoma floridae | reverse complement strand
TAGTACAGTATTACAGCTGCAAATGGCTCCCTTCATTTCTTTCCACTCTGTTCTATGTAGCTTCTGGACTTTCTTACACATTCTAATTAAAAGCTGCCAGCAAATTTCACTATACCAGTTACCATGATATTTTAACCAAAACAAACTTATATATGTGTGTAGTAGACCTGCTTCAAATTCTCATATTTACCAATCCTTTCAACAGAACACAGTTTTTCATCTGGAGAGGTACTTACGGTTGACCTGGTTGACATTCCCCTGTATCTCAGCCTGTGTCAGCAAACGGTCGTATACATCCTGGTCTGCTTCATTCACCTCTTCTCTCTCGGCCTGAACGACATCCCAAAAAATTGATTAGTAAAGATATCTGAATTTAGCTTTATTCTATAAAAGACAATTAAATTGGTTAGCTTTGGCCATCACAGTTGGATTGGATTGCTGAATACGAAAATCAAACTTTAAAGATATTGTGTCTTTTACACTAGAAATTACAGCAATAGGCATAATCAAAGGACTAAATGTCACAAGACAAATGTTTTAGATTTTTATGTGCACAAGAAAATACTGTCTATACGTGTGAAGACCATTTCCACATTTAAGAAGCTGTGTGTACCATAAAATAGGTCCTATCAACATTTTTTTCAAAATATCCCTTCACCACATTGTTCTATGCTTGACTGATAAAGGTTCCACCAATCACCTGTGCAACCTTCTAAATGAAATGTATGACATCGTCACATGTGGTTAATGTTGTTATCATGCATTATTTGTCATGTCAGCATGCAGGTTAGACCAGGGTGCATTAACCCCCAAAATTGGAAGTGATTTTCAGGGGAAGTGCAGTTGTTGTTGACATACCACATTCATATTTGCACTTCTCTGAGGTCGTTATGCAAGCAGCATCGCAAAAGTTGGAGAGACGTTCACAGAAGTTAGTTGATAACATGCTAGAAAAATGTTCTTGGCAAGACAGTAGCATAACACTTGCACATTCCATACTAAAACACGGACAAAAATACTTCCAACAGAACATATAGGATTAAACATGATAACATCTACTTTAATGACTAGACAAATTATCTTGAATGTTATAGTAATTTCAGACATAATAAAACATGCATCAAGGCATCATCAAGCAAACAAACAAACAAAATAGATGTGACTGAAAATCTTCCAAGACAGTCATAAGTTCAAGCAAAGTGTGAGGAAAAATGCAAACAGAAGCATAAATCAGACTTGCAGTAGTATCTCATACCTGGGCTGCTGCCTTTTCCTCCTTGGCTGTCTTCATGGTGTAGAGCTGTTCCTGGTAGCTGTCCGCCAGGTGGTCCTGGACCTGCTTCATCCGAGCAGCTGGATTTTGTAGAGCGGTCAACGTGTCGGCAGAAACCTGTTTCTCAATGGCATCGTTGATAGCGATGATGGCAGCATGCACTGTGGAAAACAACAACGCTGGATTATATAGTCAAGTTTCACACACACACAGTCTGATGTGATTCAACAGTCGTAAAAAAAGCTCACACCAAAACATAGTCAAGGGTAACATCACAGGTGTGAAACACACATGAAGATCCAGAATAATAAACACATTTGAAAAAAACATTTGACAAACAAGACATAAAACCAGTCAATTTTAGTACCAGTAATTTGTAATTTGTTTGTGAGAATGAAGAAAATTGTTTATCAACATTGTAAATATGAATGCCCAAGACCATAGGCATACTGATGTCATCCCCATAAAAGTAAACATTTTTCATCTGCAAACTGTACATTAGCTTTTCTGACCATTTGACATTTTTTTAAATCCTACGTGTAAGCGCAGCAATCAAAATTCACTTAAAACCAAGAATCCCCTATAGATAATCTAATTTGCATAGATTAACAATCAGATTTTTACATGCAAAATAAGGATCAAATTCTATATCATAAAGATCGACCATGCAATAGAAACAGGACAAATCAAGATTGTGATATTTGACAGTTTCATGACAAATATACAAGAAAGTGCAAAGGTTACCAGGTTGACATAGTTTACAATGAAGGGATGAAACTTTGCCTTCAGAATGAGGGTTAGTGGTGACTTGTTAAAATGAGAGACACTTACATGCAGCATCATCCTCAGACAACTGCAAGACAAGATTGAAACAGTTAACAACAACAAATACATCCTTGACACAGTGTGCTCTACAGTCTTGATATTATAACTGGCACTGATTCAAACAACTTGAGTCACTTGATACATACGCGATACCATCAAACATTATTACATAGCTACACACATGTACAAAAGAAAAATTAATACATTTGTGCAGTGACAAATATTGATTAATATGAATACGTATTTCCCCAGAGTACTATAGATACAGATTGAAAATTATACAACAGATGGCATGACATCATTGGGGACACTGCAAGCAAACTTTCATATTCAATCATTACATTGTTGCAATCTGTAATTTCTCTTCTCAATCAACCAGCATACATAATGCATGT
>NC_049980.1:16306292-16333854 GCF_000003815.2 Branchiostoma floridae | reverse complement strand
CTCTATTAGTCATACAATCCACATACATTCCATCCACACACAGGTCATTGCTTGTGACATCATGTTCAAGTACCAACTTGGGAGTTTTTTATCCAACAAAACATGGGCCTCAAAACATTTAAGATCAGGAAGAAAGGAAAATAGCAGAAAATTATATGAAACAAGGAAATCTGACATGTATGTGTATCTCTGAGCATTTGTATTACCATATATATCGATCTGCCATAGTACTTTGTGGTTCTGGCACTGTAACAATCAACTGTATGATGCTGCAATATCATTATCACTGCCATGGCACTGCCTTGACCATACAGACTTCATCATCACATGTAGTAAACATACAGACATCCAAGTCTGCTAAGTGGGCCAAGTTCAAGGAGACAAGACCAGGTAACAATCGAATAGAATATGCCCTACAACAGTAGTGACCCAGATCTTGATGGAACTTGTCCTAGATGCATTATTTTTCTGTCTACTAAAAAAATGGATACTGGAGTCTTTTGTTACAGAGCTCCCTATGATGGCTATATTGGTGTTGCTTTCAAAATACCCTCTTTTAGTTCAGGGATGAGGCATTCTAAAAGCTGTTGGTCAGAAATGACAATTTGTGCTGAAACAAGTTTTGAGACTTCCCTTTCTTAAAAGTATACTCATTTCTTAAGATTCTTCTTTTCTATTGATCACTAAAGAAATCTGTGCAAACATCTTCTAACATTAAGTCTGATAATTTGAAGCAGGTAAAATATCTTAACAAATAGATAATTTGGTAAAGAATAAAACATGTAAGTTGATGCTTAGTCCAGGATGAAACCAGAGTCTATGGACGTTGGGCAACGGTTCCTCATTCCATTCCAAAAATAGCGCCAGCAGTAAGTACGTATACCAGACCTGTGACGAACTGAGTATCGCTGTACACAGCAATATCCTTTGAGTCAACAACAGGTACAATGTTCTATTTTGTACAGAGACAAGTGGTCCATGGATGAGTTATGGCTACTAATAATCCTTATTCATCCACAGTGGGAGGTGTCCATATGTTTTGAAGGAAATTTGATGTCCTACAATTTTCTAACAGCAACCTGCAAACATTTTATAAAAGTTTTATTGCTGCATCAAAAGGTACAGCAACTTAAGTTTTTAAATGTTACATTTTGCCATTCACAGGTAAGTACTCCCTGATACTGCCCATGCCAAAATGTTGTGGATTATTTGGGATATTATCAAGTGTTTAGAAGTGGGCATGTTGCCTATTTCACACCCATTTTGTGTTGTGGACACAACTGCCACGTTGCTTTTGGTCTACGTAATTCCTCAAAATTGGGCTCATTGTTCTGTGGGATCCACCCGGTTTAGCGGGTAACCTACACCATAATGGAAACAGGTCCCTGCACTCGGGTGACAGCGGTGTATCACGTTTGAGACAATAGCGGCACATTCAAATCTAACGAACCGGGAGTTGACTTACAACAGCCTGGAACGTGACCTGGTCAAGAAGAGTGGCAGACCAGGTAAAGAAGAGTGGGAGACTGGGGCTTGTCTGCCACATGTTTGCTATGGTGTCAGGCCACACACAGGGTCAGGGGTTAGGTAAATATGGAGGGGAGAGGTGTATTCATTGATTCAGTCAGAAAAACTACTGGTACATCTGTAGTTGTGTTGACTTGTGAATCTGCATAGTTCTGCTTTAGTTGTGGGAGTTCAGAACATCAATTGCTTAGGATGACATGTTGAGACAACACAGCTGACAACTGTAATTACAGGTAGATATAGTACACCTTCCATGGGAAGGGTTTCTGGGAGAAGTTCTGTTTTGTTTTAATTTCCTTTGTAAAGTACAAAACTGAAGAACAATTACCAACAGGGGGAAGAACAATACAATAATGTTAAGGGCTCACAATACTGGATACAAAGATTATGCACTTTTATGCAAGCAAGCTGGAACTGTCCACCTATTTTTTTGCACTGGTGGCAAGAGAGGTAATAAGGTTTGTCATTGGTTTTGACAACAATCTACTAAACCTAACACTGTGCACCCAATAGATTATCAAATAAAATTTGGTACAATTTTCAGGCTAGGTGTGTTCATCTACTGTATTCTCAAAAATCAAGTTCTGGTCCTGATACTGTTTGCAACACGTTCCTCAATTTATGTATTAGTTACATTTCCACTGAAAGCAATCACTGAGCAACTGTCAGTTGCCAAATTCGGATTAAGATGTAATTGCAAAAGTATGATCAGGGCTCTAGCCAGCTCAAAATTTTTTTTCCGTCAGCCAATTCCCATTGTCGCGAAAACACTATTCCAGGAGTCAGAGAGACTGTACTGAGACCTTGAAAAACGGGTTTTAATGAGATTATCGTATGCGAAAGGGCACCGACACACATTGTCAACAATCATAACAATAGCAAAACAAACAGTGCGTGGCTTTTACAGCCGTGGACGGCATCCCCAAGCCACCTATAGCTTCCACCAAGGAGATTTTATCAGATTTTTGACCGTCAAGGTTGACGGATTGGTTTTAAAATTTTTCCGTCACACGCAGCAAATTTCCGTCAATTGACGGAAAAACGGACGCTGGCTAGAGCCCTGAGTATGATGTAAAAGATAACAAAACAAACGTAGAAAAATTTCTTTATCGATAAAATTCTCTGAGTGATCTGTCAAATCTCTGATCGTCCTGCGGTCACAGCCTTTATTTTTTAATTAGTAGAAACAGGGTATAATGAAGGGTTCTCAGTAAGAATTTATTTGTATGATAGTGCACCTGATATCTGCTCTGGTCAATGTCATACAGCTTCTTGATGGGTACGATGTCTGCAGCGAAGAAGTGAGCGAGCTTGCCCAGGATGACTCCGTTCATCAGACCCTCCTCCAGCTCCGTGGTGGCGGGCAGCTCCTCCCGGATACACGCCTCCATCCATCTGGAACAGGAACCATAATGTTAACCTTTAGTATTGTAAACTTGGGGGCAACAAGAATTACAATTATACTAATTCACCTCAAAAGCATTCTGCACAACATCTATTTGCTTATCCAGGGCTAAAAATACTGGATGCACCTAAAATTGCAACTGTGCACCTAATTCATTTATTTTTTACTTTTTAAAGTTATAACTAGTACATAGCATATTTTTACACCTACATGTGTACTAGTAAGTGACTAGTGACTAGACGATCAAACTGTGTTGTTGACAAGTACTAATTGTTCAAAACTTTCAAATTACGAAAAAATGTTGAATTCAAGCTTTATAACTTAAGAGAGACAGTAAGGTTTTGCTGACATTCTATTTGATTTAAGTTAATTTGAATCTTTACGCATCTAAATTCATACTACCGTATTTTTACGATCAAAGTATGCAACCCTGATTCGGGACAAGTTACAGACAAAAATGTAGGACTGAAAGATGTGTTACTCTCAAACAAACAAAACATCTGGTCAAAATGATCATAAGACCATCAAGTTCAATGGACACCTTAAATATAATCTACATGTTCAATTCTACATTCTACGAAACTTTGCTATTTAATCTTTACTCTGTGTCCCCCATGAATTATCTACAGGCTGTACAGGAGGATCTTATCATTATGACATATATGTCCTTCTGCATCCGGCACATGAATAATTGAGGGATGATATATCATTAGGATCTCAGTTACATGTACCTTCAACTGATAGCATCAATGTCTAAACTTATCTTTGCCTTGTTGTGACGTAAATGTATAAATCTCAGGGTGATGCGAACTGAAGATGACACGACATTGAGTCTTTTAGTTTTACCTTCATCTGCAACATGGTTTCTCAATTCTGGCCAAATAAATATTTGGATCTGTCAACTGTTCTCTGTGAGGGTGGAAGCAGCTTTACATCATAATCAACTTAGGAATGAAAAATATTTTCAAACTCATAGCGAAGAGGGATGTCTACAATTGTACAAAGATGGGTGTATGGAGGTTTACCCTTCTATTCCAATGAAAATCAATGCAGATCAGGTCTGTGAGATGTCAACTTCTAAAGCCGTCAGTATTGGTTACAGCAATCCTGGACATGGATCCTATAGCTAGCAGTTTTAGAATTGACAAAAAATTTTTCTGAAAACTCAATAACTCTCCATAGGCTGTATTTAGGTTGGAAGAAGTACTTACAATGTTGAGTGATCTGTAAGTGTTTTAATTAGCTCTAGAATCAGTTTACCCTGTGTGTTATCCTCTACTTGGCTCCCACCCAGTTACGTCCCAGTAGAAGATACCTGTACCTCCTGACTGCAGTTTTCTATTACTCCACATGAAAATCCATTAGATCTATTTCACATTGACCCCCTGACTTAAGCATCAATTTCTGCAGGAGATAGTGAGGTTGTCCAGTACATCATAGTCCAAAGTGGCAGGGTTTCAGGAAAAATAATCTATATCAGGCTGTAACTGTGTGATAATTGTTGGGCCTGTCGATTTGTAAAACTCATATTGGGACAGAGTGGAGCCAAGGGAAGCATTGGTTCAATGAAGCATTGTGTAAGATAGGTCTGTTGCTGATGCATGAACAGATAAAATGTACAACATATACGTTATCATTAAGATACTGTGCATGATATATGATCAAATTCAATTTTGCAATTTCAAATGGGCTACTGGCACATAACATGTTGCTGTTCTATGAGCATAGAGTATTTGTAAATGGAACATTTCTTCCTGATGAAAGGTGCCTAACACTGCAGTATGAATGAATGAATCTCATTAACTCAACAGACAAATATTGACAGGGGTATCTAGGACAGGACCTAGAGCCTCATGTTGTTTACACGGTAGTAAAGACATACTATTGTTGCCTTATACAAAATTCAGGCAAAATGATAATTTCAAAGTAACTGAATATTTAGATAGATTTATTGCAAATGAGTGTTGTCGATTTGAAAATATATTACGTACAGCGTATACATTCATCATTTTTGAAGAAATGTGTAGAATTCAGATACTATTATCATGGGACTTGCTCTTGGATCTGTATAATCAGACAACAACAACAAATACTCAGGGCTCGAAATACCACCTGCATATGCAGGATAGTGCAGGTAAAAATGGAGCTGTGCAGGTTTTTCTGGTGTCTACCTGCACCTAACCTGCACTTCTCCGTGTACTGGGTTTTATACATAAATGTCCTATGATGTAGGTGCATGTGGATTGTTCTTAGCTGCATTGGATGTCACCACCTATAAAGTATTAAAGAAAAAATAGCAATGGTTCCTGAACAATTTCAGTATGCTCCATACTTCCTAAATTTAGAGTGGTGCAGGTAAAATTTGTCTGGTGCAGGTTATTTTCAATGTTCAGGTATGCAGAAAAAACTATTTCGAGCCCTGCATACTGAAAGAACTGTCACCTGAAATTATACGTGATAATACAGGGATTAACACTCAAGCGTCCAGAGACCATGCAATATCAACTATTGTATAACAACAGCTTGACTGTAAAAGCACAGTAAATGGCACACAGAATTTATTGTCTACATCTTAAAAAATATCTTAACGATCCATCTACTAGGAGTACGATTTCTTGAGTTATGGTTGAAACAAACAACTAACTCAAAAATATGTTATAGTACCCAAAATATAACCTTCCTGGAGATAGTAATGATGTTACGATCCTGTAAGTGTTACACCGTAACTATGGTGTATACTTCTCTGTTGAAGATGTAATAAAAAGATAGCTGACAAAGAGTTGTATACTGATGACACAGACTGCTGTGAACTATGACATACTGATAGCAAGACAAAACATATCTAGCATTGGTGGTGACAAGGTTATTGACCCCAGAACCATGTGGCACTGTTATGAATATTAAGAATATTGATTTCACATCAAGCTGATATTCATTGGAAGAATTTCTAAAGGCCACCAAGTGGTCAATAAGAATCCATGTGCAGTCTTTTCCAGTTTGGCTTGTATCCTTAATTGCACTGGAAGGACTGGCCTACATGAAATTGTTTAGCCATTTTCCTTCCTTCCTCTTCACATCTACCATTTTTAGTCAATTCGAAAATGATATGAAATAAAGAAAACCAAAATATTCATTTTTGGCACAATCTGTAAATCTAAAAAAGTTTCTATTTAATAATGTCTCAACTGAAATGGCTTGAAACTCCAAAGCTGCATGATCATGAAATCCACTAGAAAAGGATGATTGCTCTGTTCGGGGGCTGGATCTTTGCTAAAAGATCAGGGTCACTTGATCAATACCACAGGTTAAATATATCCTGATTCCATCCTGGCCGGCCTCCCAACACAAGTACAGATACTATGTATGTTTTGACTTGCCAGTTATACCAAATTGGCCCAATCAAGAAAAGCTTTGTTGCAATGAAGTTGCAGATGTTTCTGCAAGAAATCCACCCAGCTCTGCTATAATCAAGATGAATAAATTCATTCTGCTTTCCTGCCAGTTGTGTCTTGATCAAGTAGACGCTTGAGGAAGTAAGCATTTCAAAGCACTAAGCAAGAGAAAGTGATTTTTGATGATCATGATGGCATTTCTAAAACATGTTTCTGTCCATACAAAATGATGATCTAACACTAACAGTGAGTAAGAAACATAAAGAAGCCATTGTCTAGTACATTTGTATTTTGTTATGTATACTAGAGAAAGACTACCAATATAGTAACCATTACGATAAATGTCTACAGACATATAGCTTTCACAGAATGCTGCTTCTATACTGTCGCTTGTACAACACTGACAAATCTTTACCTACATTAAATAGTATAATTTGTTGAATTAAGATAATAAGAGAAACAAACCAAGACTTAAGAAAGTCCAACCCAATGGTTTATTTCATCCCTATATGTCTAAATATTCATTCCCCATCAGGATGTTCCACCTGGGTACAAGGTAAATCACTCTACCAAGGTCACCCTGTAATCTTCCTCCCTCCACTAAGAAGCGCCGTTTTCCGCTGTCCCTTCACAATGAGTGCGATAGCGCATTGATCTAAAAGCTTTAAATAAATGGATTAGAGAGAAAATCAATAATGTTGCCAACTGTTGACTGGCAGATAATTACTGTGTGGGCCAAACTTGGCAGCTGAACATATCAAATGTGAATTCATATACATCATTTTTGTAACGATAGAACACCTTCATGGTTATCCAGTTTTTGTCAATTAATTAGGCATTGATACATGTGTGTGAAAGATAGTATAGACATTACATGACAGCAATAACTGCACAAAAAGATGAAAGGCATAAGAATATATATTAATTATCATATTATGTTATAATTATATACGTCTCATCTTTTTGTGCTGCCTTGTAATGTCTATATTATTACCTTTTACATACATGTATCAATGCCTAATTAATTGACAAACCTGAACTGAAATCATTGATTAATTTATTGGCAAAATTTGCACAAAAACAGTCCTTCTTAAATATATATTCTTGCACCTAAATAAAAATAAAGGTAGCTCATTTATTGAACTGTAAGTTATAACTTTACAGCCCTTCAGCTATTGATCAATACTGGCTGACCGTATTGTAAAGCAGGCCTTTTATTGGCAACAACGCCCAGCTTCAATGGACCTTGTTGAAGTCCATCCCAGGAGTACAGTAAAATCTGACTTCAACCACTGAGCGGCAGGGAGTTTATTAAGTCGTTTTTCACAAGTACATGTACATTTACATAAAAATTCCGTCAGTTTACAGCAAGGAGGATACAGCAAAGGGGAGATAAATGCTCTGCCTGATACTAGCAGACAAAATTGATACATTTAATTGGTCTAAAATGCAAGAACCTAATAAAAATGGAAATTGTCTTTACTCAACATTCCTTTTCTAAAAGGATTAACAGGCAGGATGAATGAGTTCCAATGGTCCTTTGATACACCCAAAGTAACGATCCTCTGGTAAAGATAGATGGACAGTGTAAAAGATGCTGGGGAGCCTGAATAGATGCCCAGGAGCAGTCTCTGCACCACCAGTCCTCCACAAACAGTCCTGTTGGGCACCTCGGGGATAAGGCGTACTGAGGGCAACCTGTAATGTCAATAAAACCTTTCCCAGGCAGGCTCATCCAATCTTCACTTCTAATACCAGGTCAGAAACTATGCAGCCACAGCAATTTCATCTCACCAGGAAGGGCACATTCATAGTCACATGTTCCATGACCATGCAGCTAATAAGAAGCCAATTGATTCAGAGAGGGAGGGGGGCAGAGGGTCCTCTTCTTTCTCAATTTATTTCCAAACATCACCATTCCAATAGCAACACATGAGACCAAGATTTTGTAACTAAAAGTGAAAGCCAGTTCAGTGAGGTAAAAGCTAAATAGCCTCAAAGGGTACTTTAGCAGCGCAGTGGACTTATATGGTAATAGCACCCCAAGGTCTTTATTAATATTCGTACTCAGTACATAACACTACTGGGAGTAAGGTATCTAACTCTGAGGGAAACATTAGTAGTTACTGGCAGTGTCACTGAACAGTACAGGACATATACATATTAGGTATTGCTAGTATCACTGAATCCTCTATTTTCACAATAGCCTGCCCATGTGGACTCTGTGAAACCTAAAACTTCCTGCAGCTCAGGAGACCTACCTGTGTGGGGTCAGGTGTGCATTTTACCTGACTGGCTCGGGACGCTCAGGATTACCTTATTTGGGAATAACTGGGAGATCACAATACTGTGTCAAGCAGCTCTTTCAATAAACAACTTACAGTCAGTTAATCCTACAAATCTTTTTTACTCTTTTTTTGTCTGACAGTAGAACATCCTGTATGTTGTAAAATTATGTCCATGTGTATGTGTATGAGTACATGTTCACTGGTGTGTGTATATTTGTATGTATATGTATAACACATTTCTGAAACAATGAGAAAGGTATATATCACACATATACCAGGTGTAGCATTGAAAGATTGAAACCTATCATTTCCTAGAACAGAAATATATCTACAGTGAAATATTCAGGACATTTATTACACAAAAACACTTGGCAAAACATAAAGAATGGCTGCAATGTTTTATCCAGCAGATCTTGTGTAAAAGATCCGCTTGAATAAGAAGATTTGTTTCAGGTATTTAGGAGAGTGTATTTAATTTCAGCATGGCCAGACACCATATTGTACTGCATAGATATATCATGTCACCAAAGTACTAGTATCAGCCAAAATAATTTACATTAACCAGTGATATGAGTTCATGTACATAAAAAATAAAATCCTTCGAATGTACCACTGGGCCTCTTTTCACTTCTGGGTGGAACACCTTTAAATTTAATTTGGCAAACGAAGCAGATAAGCGAGCCTGCAGCATAATACTATTAGGAGTTATTACCTTATTTGGTATGCATGTCATGATCAAGTGAAGACGACTCTCCTCCATCTACCACATAGGCTACCGCCAGCCTACCATCAGCCAATCTGAACCTCAGGTATCAATACACACAGGCCGGTAATTCAATCATGCTGGGGTAAAACATAACTCACATTGGAGATAGGCTGTTCTGACACTGTGAGGGCTAGGTGAATTTTTGAAAACTGGTATTAAAAATCTAAAAACAAATGTCCATTGACAAACTGTTCTTTCTGATAAGGCAAATAATATGTCGTGTGTTGGCTACAGTAGACTGTGTTCTGCAGTTTAAGAAAAGGTTGACAGGTTTCAGACAGCCCTTTGCCCCTAAGCTATTTGTGGTGTTTGTAGTTCTCTGCTGTTGATTTATGGATTCCTACCTGAGGTTGGAGTGTCAACAGCTAGTTTATTGAAGGTGTCCTTCTCTTTAATAGCAATTGAGGAGATCTCTAATACATGAACAAGTCTCCACAAGAAAGTTTAACATCAATGGCAAGTTCCCCATTTCTACATGCCAATACTACATCACCATTGATATCTATAACTAAACACACCTTTTGAGTTTTTTAAAACCAAAGATGTATTTCAAAGACCTAAAACAGTTGACTCTGCTTTGTTTTCAAAGTCATATTTATTGACAAAGCTTTTTTTTTAAATCTAACAGTTCTTAATTGTGATGTATCTGACCTACAGCAACAGACACGCATGTACTTCCTGGCAGCTGAACTATCCTGACACCCCCACAAAAGGAATGGCCACTGTCAACAGAACAGACTGACCCCCTGTCAGTCATGCATTGTTGTGTTGTCCTACAGGACCTACAGGGTTAAGGGCAGGCTCAAATGTCATGACCCTGCTATAGAAAATAGCCCTTTGTTTGGAAGTTTACTACTAGGCACCCCAAATCTTTTATAGGACTTAGGGATTAGTGGACAACAGAAAGTTGGCAATTTCTGACAACACAAAATTTCATTCATAATTATTCATATTCAATAAACCTAAATAAGCTGTTTGAGAAATGTAGCTTGACGAATCTTTCTGATGTCATTTTATAACATTTGCCCAAAACATAAGCAAGAACTAATATTCTAAAACAGATCATTTAGGCTTACGCAGTCAGGATGTCTTTAGGATTTCTTCTGTTCTAACTTCTACTTGGAAATTGAAGTTGTTTACATGTACTAAGCCGCCACATTGGTACTTCATGGGAAGGGATTTTAGTTGGTGAGAAAACTAATTCAGTGATTGCTGCTTGATTGCACTGTCAAAGAATTATTAAAGAAACTGAACTGTGTTAGGTCACAGTAGCAAATGAACCAGCCATAATGTGCAACGATCCAGAAAAATGCCACCATAAAAGGTGTTTCATTATCCTCTCAATAATTGTTTTATTGGTTCTTGTAAGGTAGAATGTTTGTTATCTACTTGGTTTAAATTACCATATCTTAGAGAAAAAGAGATATCATGTGCACTACCATGCAGAGAGTAGTCTGTTTTCCTACCCCTTGCATACATCAATGTCTTAAGATCTTGCACCTTCCCTCCTTCCATTCACTTCCACCTTGGGAATTCCTGTAATCAGCTCCTTGGGACCCAGGCTGCCTTTGTGTTCTCTGTATTCCCCAGTTGGAAAGCATAAGCTCATTAGTACTAATTAACGTCCTCTCCTGACTCTCTGTGCCCACTAAAATCTAAAAGGTGGGAGGAGATAAAAACTTTGATTGATGGACACTGCCAGAAAGTGGTACCTATTAAATATTCAGCTGATCTCAGTGACAAGAGGGCATTGATTATATCAGCTCTGTAGATGGTGAATACATGTAGCGGTATGTTCCATCCTACAAGCTTAAAATTTGACTTATCTACTGGAATGGTGCATTTAAGAAACCCACATTACAAGACAATCGGCCATTGGGAAAGGAAACCTATCATGCTCAATAAATTAAACACAGTGATACAGAGGTGTAAGAAATCGATGAGAGGGAAACAGCTGAATGGTGATACTTCTCACCTGCCCAGGAGCCATTACAGTGTATCACGGAAAGTTAAAGAATCAATATCATAGCTGCCAAGTCTTTTTCTTCTTCTCCACAAATTTTTCTCCCTGCAGGGTATCTTTCGCCCCCTTTATCTGAGACTCATCGTAGCCTGGGATACAAGGCAAGAAGAGATATTGAAGTCGGTACATGCAGGTTAGGACCATTATGAGATCATGGAAGGAACATTTCAAGACATCCAGAGGTTCTCTAAATCCACAAAGGCCATGTTTTCCTGTGTTCTTAGACTGTCAACATGACCATGACTAGACTTTCTATTTCAGAGTCTACATCCACCCACTGGTCTGCTTGCAGAGACAACATCCTTGCTGACAATGAATCACATCTGGTTGGTTTGCAGCCAAACAAAACACCAGAACTACTTTCACATGAGGAAACAGGATATGGACAGAATAAATGTATATATGACATGTGGTGATACAGTACATTTGGTATCAGTGCACATTTACAGTACTTCGCTCATTCATTTGACTTGATGTATTCATTTTCCCTGCTCTTCGTGTGATGTAAAAATCTGAAGCTCAACCACCATAAGGACTTGATCACTAGAGTTGAGTTTTTCATGGTCTGATTTGAAGAAACAAGACTCCAGACTTTAACTTCTAACTCCATGGGTGGTAATACCTAGCGAGTAGTGACTGAAGTAAGCTGGGAACCACAAATTTTGGCAAGGCTATTTCTATTAGTATCACTGTCTTTTTGAACAAAGCTCTCTTTATGTGCCATCTTCGCAAAGCAAATAAAGACCATACCAAAATAACAACCAATACCAAACAGACAGCACATGATGAAAGCAGATATACAAAAGACTGTATGAGTGTCATACAGATAGAACATTGTTAAGGATGGAACATTGCTCATAAACTACAACTGACTGTTTGTAGCGCATGATGATATTCTGTGAAGTATGTATGTCCAGGACCTGCCCTAGACCTGCTATGAAGGACAGGGCCTTTGCCATGTGTTGTCAACAGACCCAGTGACCCCTCCCCTCCTTCTGTCAACACTGACTTAGGATAGCACAAACATCAGGACTTCATAGCATTCACTTGTCTTTCTGGGGAACCGATATCAACAAGACTATACGTACTTGGATACTTTTGTTACTCCATTACAATTGCTGATATACATTTGTAAGTAGGTTGTCTTCCTGGACAAATTACATACAAGATGCCCTATAATTATGAAATACAAATTATAGACTATTCAGGTTAAGGTAACTTTAACATGCAGCTAGAAACTCCCACCAAAACTTACCCTTAGTTATAAACTATGTCATATGCAAAACTGTTACACAGTATGCGGCTGATTATTTTGTACATGAATGTATTATTGTCACAGAATGTATCATTGTCACAGAAGCCTGAGTGAGAAACAAGTAGTACTTGTGTATTGAGCAAAAGACTGACACTGTATCCAATGTGGCAGGTGTATTATCAATGACCTACCCTGGGGGGAGTTTAATAACATGTCACCTGGAGGGAAACAGATACATTCCTGAGAGGTCAATTGCTTCTGTTCTAAACTGTTTCAATGTTGTGTCTCATACAGTTCAAAACAGTGCTGCTGTTTGTTGTGATGATCAAAGCTGACATTAATTTGCAGCTGTTATGAGAAAGTAAAACGGGGATGGTATGAAAGGCACAATGCCAAATGACTAGTATCTCTCTCCTTAATTTTCACTTGAAAAAAATCCCATGCTTTAAATGGAATCAACTGACTAGCATTTTGCAGTCTTCCATTCTGCATTTTGCAGCCTTCTAGTAAAGGTCAAAAGTTGGTAAATTTTTGTGATTGACAGTTACACCAGCTGCTTATAGCAAAGGCAGGTGTCGGACACAGCAAAACAGACAATAGGTGTACATGTGGTGTCCCTAACATTGAAACCACAGTGAAGTTTATACTAGGCCTGACAATATATAAAATCTTCTAAATAATGTGCATGACTTATGTAGTTGGCAATTAACCAATATTTGGGTCATGAAATAATAGGATTAACGGGAAAAGCCTGGGAATTATGATGGGTTTCATATAAGAATTCTGGATGATGCTCATGGTGATTAAATATTCTTTTTATTGCAGAAATAAAATAAAGAGTGAAACTTTTATCTTCCATTTGGTGTCACATGCACATAACAGTTAGGGTGGCCTAGAACACTGAGGTCCTGGGTTTGAAACCCTGACATGCTACTGATGTTGTGTCCAAGGAGAAGTGTAAAACTGGGCACCTGAATTCAATTCAGTTGGGGAGGTAAAGGGCGGTTGGAAAAGAGGGATGGGCTCTGCCCATCAAAACTGTGCCATAGACACAGTGGTTACCACAACCCACTGCCCCAATGGCCTCAAAAAGGTACTATTTTTACCTTTACATTGTTATGTAGATGAAATAATACCGTCCTACAAAATAATAGGATTGTGGATACAGGGAGATTATATTGGTAATTATCATACAGGCTGTCCAAAGCTTTTCTGTATTTTTGCCAGGTGTTCTTATATTTCAGAGCAGGTGCAAACATCGTGATAATGGGGCCTACAATGGTTACATTAGCGGCTGTTGTGGGCTACCATTGTTCTGTGTGGGTCATAATGAGTAAGTTACTGACAAAGGGACAATTTTACCATAGGGCCTAGTAAAAAATGTTGTGTTTTCTGTTTCAGTCCGGGGGAAAAATAGGGTTGGTACGTAGGGATTATTTTTTTAATTTTCTATTCTTTTAGACAAAACTCGAGTTATACAATACAGAAAAGTAAAACTGAAAGGCATGATGAAGACATTTACATTTTCCATAAACCATAGAGATCTAGACTAGAAATTTCTCAATAATCTCCATGTGATTGTGTGCTCTGGATGAGGGTGGGAACAGATGAACCATCATATCAAAGCACCATATAAACACACTTCAGACTTCACGCAGTGAAATTCTTGGTTCAAGACTGCCTTCTCTGGGACTCAATATCCCATGGTGTAATGAAATTCTATCTAATTCTTGTTCTTGGATGAGTTCCCAGTGCAGTATGATGTGATGAATGTGACCACACCCTGAATGAACAGGACCTCACCCAATAACTCCAGTGGGCCTGAGACTATGAATGTGTGCTTGTGTATGACCTTTGGCACTTACAAGGTAGGGACAATATTTACAGAGGTAGACATTACAGTGTTGTCATACCTGCCATAGTAAGGGTCACATGGGGGAGGGGTCGGCTGGGGTGGAGGGGATATTTCCTTATCGTCTGACTTCAGACTCAGAGGTTTTTAACAACAGGCTTGACTTGTTTTATTGTCTTGTACGAACTTAAGAGACACTGGAAAGGAGCCAGATAAGATTTATAATACAGTGGAGCATAGCAACATTAGGACATGGACCTGTCCAAAAGAAATGACCCCAAATGTTTATTAAAGACCTGTACCTTTTTATATAACAAGTACTGAAAACAGACTTGTACAAGTGTATTGAAATATTCAAATACACAGTTAAAGATTATATTTAAAAAAATATTGATGCCATATAAGGATATATAACTCGCATAAATGTATTCTTTCGGCCATCATATTTACATGAAATACAGTAGACATATTTCCATTATCTTAATGCTGTACCAATTTTTTTAAACTGTACCTTATAAGGAGGCATTTCTTACCTATACTCAATACTACAGGTATTGAACTGTACTATGCATTTAAACCTCAGGTGGCAAGGTTCCCAGCCCAATTTTATTGACCTTTATTTTGACCTTAAGAAATGTAGGGTGCTGAAGTTTGTCTCTACTAAGAAGACATATCAAAAGATGCTTCTATCCCAACCATGTCAAATGCCTGAATATTATATGTGAAAGGCTATCATAAGCACCTAGAGATATATGTCATATTGGTTTGCCTGCAACACATCATGGTAGGCTGGATTTCCTGAATAATAGATGATGTCATCCTCTCAGCAATGATCAAACAGAACTGAAGTCTTAAAGTGGAGGAGTGCAGTCATCCTTGGGATATCAGGTTACCACTGACTCACAGGACCTTTACCTGGTCAAAACATTTCAACAAAGGGGTTAAAGTTAAACCATGTTTTACAGTGACCCTCCATTGGAAAGGTTTGGGTCTGGTAGAGATTTGGAATGGTCTTGTGGGTAGAAATTTCCCCCAGCAGTGGGTTGATGTGTCTTTACCTCATGTAAATAACTGCAACCCTCCACCCCTACCCAAACATGACTCACAATGGAGCCTCACATTCACATGGCATTGACTGACTACTAGTCTTGTTCTCTGTAACAGGACACTGTGGGTAAAGTAGTGCACACGGAATACTTCCCTATGGGTTCAAAAATAGTCTCATGAGTCAGATGCTACAACACTGACTGAGATAAACAAGTCAAGGGAGAGTTGCTGTATATGACACTGAAAGCATCATCATTCTACTAAATGTCAAGTGATGGAAGATGCTGAACTCCTCCTAATCCCATGTACCCAGCATGGGACATTGTTGGCTGTTTGCCAGGCCATATCTTTGCTAGCTCCTATCTGGCTGGGATGTTAGGAATATACATTGGACCTTTGGGGAAATCACCCACAGCTACAGTTGAACTTGACTCATAATGACAGAGGGGATTGACCAAATAAATACCTTGCAAAGAGGTTAATATCCCACTGATTGCTATCAAATATTGCTAGTCCTATTTCTTGTTGTTTGGCAAATGTGTGAACCAAGTGTCTCTAATTGGCATATATCTTATCTGAAGTCTCCAGCATAAGCCATGGCTAAAGATATTGTTCTACAAGAAATTTCTCATTAAGCCTAAATTAATCTGTTAAGGATATGCCATTTGTCTGCATTTAAAGCAGCTATACAATAAAAATGCAATTTTGATAAAGCAATCCTCAATTGTTCAATATCAAAACAAAGTGATTTTAATGGTGTTGAGCTCTTTCTTGCAATATACACCAATCATGAACAGACAGGCATGAACAATACTGTACTTCCAGGAATATTCTAACAGATGTAGACACTTTTCCTCAGTCTCAATAGACCTCAATTATTTTACTGCATGTATTGATACATTGTAACGGAAAACTGTAATTAATTCCATCATCTAGTTACAGTATGTTCATGATCGTTTTTATAAAAATACACAACACCCATCCAATATTATGCTTCAAGTTAACATGAATTTTTTCTGAATAGCCTTTCACCTATTTTGCTATATTACATATTTGATAGCCAGTTTCCAATTCAATTTGACCTATTACAAACAATCATAACAAGAAAATCTCTTAATGTATTTCCATCAAAACACATACAAAAGACAACCTAACTACGGTAAATGTCCCAAGCGACATTTTTTGTATAAAGTAAAGCTAAGCCCTACCCTGCCCTACCATTTGAGGAAAACACAGAAAATGGCTCGTGCCTATTAAACTAATTGGAGTGGGTAGAGAGTGCTGTCACATGGTGGCCCAGGAACATGATTTAGGAGCAGAGGGTCTCCTGCAAATCAACCTGCACAAATTGGTCGCTGGCAAATTGAGGGAGGCTAGTACACAATACAGTACTACTAGGTTGGGACATTTTATCATTCACTTCTACTGAAAATTTACATGTTATGTCATGTTCTAATTCCAAAAACATTTCAGGCAAATGTCTCTCTTTAAATCTAATAGAATCCATCAGGATTTTTTTCCTTTTCTGATACATTGTAATATCAGACGATGACTCAAGATATAAAAATGCACACTGCTTTGAAGTATTATGCTTGATCTTTTCATACTTGGTTGAGTCTTTTGAAAGGGGCAAAGATCAGCAAGAATTTCAAATGAACTTTGTAAGCAAGAGCTAAGTTATTATACAAGCAAAGGTATTTGTTTCCTAATCAAGTAATGCTCAGTCACCCACCAAGGAATTTGATTCTTATCACTGGGAGTAGAGATAAACAGATGACAACTCAGCAGGCATCAGGTTGATAGACAATAAAGCCATTATCACACTGAAAGATGTTTGTCGGTAGTTCCTAAAATACCCATCATCTTAATCCATTCAAACTTTCTCCATTATTCAATTTTTGCTGCAAAAAGCCTGACGCACATGGAGTCTTGAAGAGGAGCAAACTTTTGATGTTAGTAGTACTTACTGTTTTGCCTCTTGTAGATGACAGAGATATTCATACGCCATGGCCTGTTGTCGCTTTTCATCCATCTCCTCTGCAGACTGACGTTCCTCTGTCATCCCAACATCTGTGAAAAAAAATACAACAACTCTCTCTATTTCCAAAATATACACACACACGAGACAGATACATTTAGTCTTAATTTCTGTTTGTGATTTCCAACTATGGCCTTTCACTACCTTCGAAGTGAAATTGGGAGAGATCACCGCATGACTCCCAGGATAACATTGCTTGTTCCAACCAACTCAAATGCCCTTCACTGTCTTAAGTTTACAATCTTATTCAAGCCTCGCCATCCATGTCGTGTATCCTGAAGGAGGTACTCCAACTATATGAAGAATGCAATATGTTACCACTATGTGATATTAGTTAGTGTAATTTGTAAATTTGAACTTCACTCCAATGAGATTTCTTTCAATATGCTATCTTATATTGCCATAAGGCCACAAGAAGTAAATTTTATGGATGACATCCTCTGCAAAGAGTACACATAAAAAAAACTGGGCAAAAATAAAACAAGATACCTAAATTTTCAAAATAGAATCATAACAGGCATAAACTTCATGACAATAACTGAAGAGATAGAACATGGTATCACAGCCAACGAGTCTTATCAGAAGTGCAGAAAGTGTGGTAGCTATAATATACTAGTGTTAGCTACAACTACACTATTGCTCTTTGCTTACTGCACTCAATACATCAGCTAGCTGAGGGAAAATAAATTTCTTTTTCAATCACTTTTTCAAAATCAGACAAAATTCAATGAGTGTTCGATGTCATCCATATAATTTACTTGCTGTGGCCTCTGATGTTGTGGCTAAGCTACAGTTACTACAGCCCAGCCACTGATATTCAAATAACCCAGACATTTTAAAAATCAATATGCAGGCTTAGGCTTGATGTGGGTTTACCTCCTTCCATCAGAGCATTCTAGTGGTTGAAGAATTCAGTGGGAGTTATGCCATGTAACGTTAGGGCTTACCTGTTGTTTTTGTGTGTGGCAGATTGGATAAATATTCAAGGAGATGCTTTTCTTTTTCTTGTGTTAAATCAAGCATGAGAATAAACATAGCATTTGGGAGCCAGTTGTTTCCTATATAGCATTTTCAATCCTTACCTGCAATATATGTTGTTGAGATCTATTATACATTCTTTTTAGAAAAGAAATATATCCAAACAAGGAATGGTTCTGAATCTTCTGATCAAAATTAATTAACGTTATGTTGATTTAGAAAAAGAGACTTAGTATGAGCAGACTACATGATATGGATGGTACAGGATTGTCTTTTAATGCTACAGAAAAGGGCATCACTAGCTCTTCTTATCAACGAGATGGGGGCAAAGGGGAATTCTACAATATCACCAATGACATTTTTATCTATGATTTGTATCAAGACCCCCCCCCCATCAGTTTCTTGCTGACATCTTCCTTTTTCATTTCCTCCTAATACCCAGTCTCAATACACACTCAAGATTAAGTCAATAAGAGAAATCATAACAATACTGTGGTTAGTATTTGAATTTGAATAGTTTGTAATTTAAAGTGGATGGGATAATGGGGTAGGCATAATGCCTCATTAGTGAGGGTGTGAAACCTCAAGTCCTTATTTCTGTTGTCCTAATCAATTTCACAAACAATATGTGGGAGGTGTCATCATTACGGGGGAGGGGCAAAAATAGAGAAGTGTCTGGAAGTACGATGTTGTCATTAGCACATCTATGCCTACAGGGGCTTCCTGGACATGCAGGAAATATTCTCCACATTCCCCACAACAACGACATCCTGTCAGCTAGCGGACATCTCCGAGACAACTAGGCCTACCGCACAGGCCTCGGTAAAAAAAATGAAGAGCTTTGTCTTCGCTATTCTTCACAAGCAGTCTCAAGACAAGTCATGTTTTCTTAACGGTCGTGGTAAGAAATTAAGGGCAGCCATGGTGGAACCGGGGTCCGATTTTAACAAGGAAGTGTGAAGACAGGGTGTAACGTTCATAACGACCGCGTCTTTGATCTCTGTCCGTTCTGTACTTGTTTGAAGTGGTCCGTTTGGCCGTGGACGTGGGAACACACATACACTCAGGACCCCTGCGGGTGGGTCAATACAAACTGGTTCTTCTCAGACATGACGACATCGCTTCGTCCCTGAGACTTCTACCGAGAGGGTGGGATCACATTCACACGCTAACTTTTCCCGGCTAGTCAAAATTCTACAAATGATTTGCTCCAGCTAGTCAGAAAGGTGTTTTGGATTCTACAATAATGTAGCTCGATCGAAGCCTTTGAATCTCAAGTGCACCGCGCCCAACCCCATGTGTACAGGCCCTGCACGGCGGTGCTTGCAAGTCCGGTCAGGCTTACGGTGCTTGCACACACTCAATACACCCACAGAAAGGTGGGGAATGGGAGGAAAAACACAACCAGCACTCACGGGAGAACGAAGCCCTCTTGGCGTCCACGTCGTCCCCGTCCTCCATGCTTGCTTCCCGGGCTGGTTAGCCTCAGCTCAAATGCGAGAAACGTCGTAGAATCCCGTAAAGACGGCAGGTATCGCGACTCAGTAGCTCCAAAGTACTAGTATCTGGGCTCGGGTTTGCCCAGCCTGGGCTCCTGTGTGTTTTGCGACGGACCTCCTTTTGGCGGGGATTCGGTTCAAACAGCCACTTCCGGTATTACAAGGCAGTGTGGGATGTGTAAACATCCGGAATGAGCTCACAGCGCCACTACGCGGAAGTGATTAATACTGCATATGCTATCATCAGCATACTGTACATGTAGCATGTGTAGCGGCCCTTGATTGACTTGCAATAACTTTGTGTCAGCTTTTCCAGGTAAAAATATTGCAATACAACATTTCGATCTGTCATAGCGTAGAAGCAAACTTAAGAGTCATTCCCCAAACAGGTTACTTACTTGACAAGGCCTCCCAACAGGTTAGAGAATATGATAATGTCACTTTCAAGTTTCCCTGAACAAATCAAATATGGTATGTTTGCTATTACAATAGACTGCCCATGGGGGATTTAGACATTTAGACATATGTAAAGGACTCTTCCACCTTGCCATACTTTCAGTTACCTTACACTGTGTGGCTGCTATCATGTACTTATTAGAAATGACAAGAAGCATCTTACTATTACATTCTTTAATGGTGATAGTACTGAACCAGTACAAAATGGTTTCTGTTGTGTTTGGGTACCAAGTTGCAACTTCTACAAACACTTACAAACCAAATGCTGATGAGAATGATTGGATATCACATCAGTTGTCTACATTTATCTAATGCATCAAAGTTAATGATAAAAGTCATCAACATCTCCTTGTCCAATTCACCTACTTTTCAGTTTTAAATCAAGCATTGCTCAATGCAGAAAAAACAGTGGCAATGATACTGGATACATACAAGTCAGTCCATGTAACAGGTCTTGACAATAGTGCACAAGCATCAATTTACATTAATCTTGCAGCTGTTGAAAGCAATGTTGCTTCATCAGAATAAAATATACAAAGCCATTCTAAGCCAAATTCAAACAAGCATAGGTGGGGTGTACGAAAGTCCATCTTGCGCAAGGAGGTCCTTTTTAAACCTCCCTTATCTAGCCACACAGCATGTTAAAAGTCAGAAATTGTCAGCTCCCTACTCTGAGGAAGTAAGAAAACCCCCTTTTCATATTAAAATCAAACCTGCAAGCAATGGAAGCTGAATCTGCGCTTCATTTCTGACAGATGCATTGACATTGTCTTCTATCTAGGAAGGGGAGACTTGTTTTGAATAATATGAGCATGTTCTAACATGCCAATTCCAAAAAAAAGTAGTAAAAATATGTAATACTATACCACTTCCAGAAAATGTCCCAGATGGACACAATTTTTGGGGGTATGAAATACCTAAAATGTTCCTACAAATGTGTCCATGAATCTTGTATAGCCTCGGTCAGTGCATTTCACCGCTAGTATAATATGCATAGACATTACTTCTTAGGTCTCTGCTTTCATTAAGTTAAATTTCTATCCGTGATGCCAGAGAAGAATGTAAATCAATTTTTGTGGTTATCATAACTGTTCAACCACATGAAGCAGTTTTGAGGAATGATTGTCTGTCATATCTATCATCATATCTCCATAACATGCGCTCACAATCACAAACACGTCTAGGACTTTATGTACCAAGTACATAACTACTAGTTGTCCTTCAATAACCTATCTCACAATAAGGAATTCATTCCATCCAAAGTAAAACACTTAAGTTGATGAAAATGATCCTTTTTTTGAGCTTGCAAAATACACCTGTGTCCTAAAGATACTAGCTAGCCCTCTTTTGTACTGCCTACATGGCTAGGTTTGTAGCATCCAAGAGTCTACTTGTAAGCTTTGTTCACTAATGGTCTCATCAGACTGCATTGGTAAAGTGATAAGACAAACAATGAGATGAACATGACACATTATCTACACGGCAAGTTGTTGGGAATCAAATACACATACCACCTGAGGAAATTATGTTATCCTAGTCCAAGTCAGGCTAAACTTGTTACAACACGCGCACAACATAATATAATGCACATTCTTGTATGAAGTACCAGCAAAAGGATCACAATCAGACATAACATTACAATGAAATGTGACTTAGTCAACATGCTGTTTTGTTATCTATTCCATGGCTTTTGCCAACAAAACCCTTGGCTTTTATTGAGACTTTGGCTGAACAGAAGTGTCGAAGTGCCACTCATTTGGACCACAAACAATCACCTTACCTATCGTCGAAAGATATCTGATATGCTAGTCTGTAATATCTAACTATGCTACTTCACAGCAGTATGTCATACCATAAGTAACATTTGCCCAAGTGGTTTTCACAGTAACTTAACTGTACAACTGCTCTGATACTATATAGTATTGGTGGGAGAGCCCCAGCCTTCAAAAATAAGTTGTATACCTTTTAACATCTCAACCTACTCATATCTTGCAAAAAGCATCATTCAAATTGTTTGCAGTGCGTTTCTTTTTTAGGTAACAAAATAAATCAGCCTAGTAGTAATAATTCTTTCATAATTATATCCATTATTTATTGCATACATACAGAATACAATCATCTATTGCTCTTGCACTCTCTATATCTTAATCTAAGGAAATGTCTTCTCTCTATTCATTTCCATGTGTACATGCAGTTTGTAAGTCTTGCCATAAACAGTTTTGCTTTAGGATATGCTTCATTGGACAAAAAAGCTATGTACAATAGATACCCATGTAGCCTCATTGCACACATAAGTCTTGGGTTAAACTGTACAATGTTATATACTGTGGACAACAGACATCACGCCTACATTTGTTACCAGACAACTTGCACATCAACAAATATTATATCACACAACACACCTTCATAGATTATGGTACAATGCTCTCAGCACACAGTGCATCTTGTTTAGACTTGCACTCCTCCCTAAAATGAGTCAATTGAAAGCTACAGAAAAGTTCCTTCCCTTGACTGACAGCTATTCTATACCAATAAGGTCTTTGATTCGACATGCAACTGCAACAACTTCCTTTGAAATCATTCTATGAAATCAATCAATTAAGGCATTTTACCGAACAATTCCCAGTACTCTCCATTCCAGGTAATACAATTCCACCACTCCTTGACAGTTGAGAATGTACAGGCGGGGCATTTTACCCTGGTCCTCAAACCTGCTTCTTGATTGGCTGACTTCAACATGATTGACAGGTGAATTCTCCAGCTGTTCACTTATGAGGACTATAGACATGTGTAACTTTCCGACCTCTGTCTTTGTAACATGTGGTACAGTAGAAGTCCAGTTCTTCTAACCCAATATACCCACACTTCATCCGACATGGGATCTTTTCTCTCTCTGGAAGCAGTCTCGTGGAACGTACAGGAGATCGCGTTTTTGTTCTTAACCAACTCCCCGCGACTTCGTCATCGCTGTAGGAGTTCTCCGGGGACATGCGGTGATTTCTGTCGACCTGTGCGGTGAGGTGGTAGTCAGCCTGCTTCACCTTCCTGGGTAAGGTGTAGTAGTTGTGTTGACTATTATACGGACCATTGGGTGCACGGTACGGGGGAGGGGGGTGGTAGTTGGGTAGGTGAGAGGGGCTGGAGTGGGATGAGGGTGGGTCTGAACAGTTGGGATAGGTGGCACTACGATGTGGCACATCCTCTTGTGGGATGTACTTGGAGTTGACAGCTGAGGGATAACTTATTCGCTGCCCTCCCCCACCTCTCGTGAGGCTGGGACTGGCACGGGCTGGGAGCTGGGGCGCCGGGATGGAAGGCGGAGACTTTCTACTGGGCACGACGCCGTCCTCCTGTATGGTGTACGTGCTCCTGTAGGACTGTGTGTTGTGTTTCCCAGGGGTGGGAAGGGTGGCGTACCCGGCAGACACCACGTGCCCCTTGGCCCCATTTACCTTCCACGATGCATAGTCCACGGCCATACTGTGTTTCTGCCTCTCAAAGCAGGACGTGCAAAGATAGTTAGTAGCAGCAGTACCATACAGGGCACACCCCTCAGTCATACATGGCATAGGCTTCATCATCAGCTCCTGTTCATGTTTGATTTGTGCTGCCAGTTTCTTCTTGTCCTCTTCCTCCCGTCGCTTCTTCTCACAGTGGTCAGCGAAACGTTCCTGCGCTAGTGAGAGGTAATTGTCTATCATTTCCTGCTGGTACTTGTGTCGCTTCTCTATGCTCATCTTGGCAGCCAGGATGTAGTCCTTTCCACGCACCAGGGGTTGGTGTTCCTTGGCTGCTGCGTGTGTTGGAGTGCCATTTACGCTAACGCCTCCGTCCTTCTCATCCACTGGTCCATTTTGCACTGGATGGGATTTTTCCAACTTCAGGTCCCCCTTCCCATTTTTTGACTCCTTTCTCTCTAATTTCCCCCCATGCTTTTCCCCACCCTTTCCATTGTGTTTGCTATTGTACATCCCCAAGTTCTTCTTGAGTTTGTTGCCCATTGTTTTTCCGAAACTACCTATCCTTGTTGCAACCGAGCTCAGCTGTTTTGCAGCCTTGGTCTTGCCCCCCTTTCCGCTGTGGTTTGAGTTGGTAGAGTCAGGTTCTGAACCCGAGTCAAAGGAACCACTGCTGGAACGTGCATCTTCTGACGTTTGGGAAGCACTTTCTACAGAGTTCAACACATCCGCTGGAATTGTCTTTCCCTTCAAGGGCACCTTAACAACATTTAGGTACTGTTCAAGGAGTTTTAATTTCTGGTCCTCGTTCAACTTCAACTTTGCAACTTTTTCAGGTCCTTGTGGGTCCTTCTCCCATATCCAGGACAGCCCGGGGTCAGAGACAAAGTGAACAGGAAGTAGTTTGTGGTTGTGGTCGGTGATGGGAACCACAGCTGAAAAACAAAAGGTCAACATCACTGTTCTGTACTACAGCAGCTATCACAACACTGCTGCATATGCAGCTATGACATTTACTTCTGCATAATAACAGGTTACTGAGCGTTTGAAATGTCAGACCGACAGAAGAAAGAGCCCTAACATATTGTAAGATGCATTTCAAAGCACTTGAATGGTGAACATTTGAAGATATTAAGTTCCATGGGGGACTCAAAGGTCTCAGAATAAAGAGACAGAAGAAAATGTATCTTACTTATCAGTCTATGTTGCTCATCCACTTCACTTTGTTCCATTGCAACAAGGGCAGAAAAGTGAGCCTGGTCATAGGTGAGGACCAGTGGTGACCGGTGGCACTCATCCGGTTTGCACTCCAATGGCAGGTAGATGCCACCGAAGGGGATGGGCGCCAGTGCTTCTCCATTGGAGTCCCGTAAAACGGTGTCCGCAACGATGATGACAGGTCGTCTCAGCACCAGAGCTAGGACAAATACATGGAAGCTCTCTAGGCTCTCGTAGCAGAGCCCTGCATCATCTTCAGATACAGTTTCTAAGTGTCTGGAAGGCAAAAAAATGATGGAGAGTGTAAGCATATATAGGTTTACAAGTTTTCATCCTTCCTAATGACTACTGACCAAAAAATGGGGGATGTTGTAGGAGTAAATGTCAGGTAATACAACCATGAACACAACAGTGTAATGTTGATCCTTACGAGTTAGTGGAAGATCCTCCCCCACCACCTCCCATGGATCCTGGGCGGTGCCGTGGTTCTGCTGAGGCCAGCTTCAGCAGGTCCTGCCACTCCCGCTCCCACTCCTCCTCTGAGTACACCAGACCAGCCTACAACACACACATCACGGTCAATGTACACAGATATACAGCATGAATACAGGGAGACCTGTAGGTTAGGAGTTTATGATCTTGTAGAACCTGTAGTTTACGATTTTTAGTCATGTTTATTTGTATGTTACTGCCAATGTGGGAAAAATGTAGTGTAATTTAGATAGGATGAGATGAGATGAGAAAATACCGGTACAAAAGTTAAGCAAGTTATAAAGATGGGAGCTACATGTAACAAAACTTGACAGTTATCCATTTTCATATTCAACTTGTTTTATATATTGCTTCTGCTAGACGACAAATTAACTTGCAGTAACCTTGGAGAAAATTGTGTTAGTTAGAACAGAGAGTTTGGAAACTTTATGAAAATCTCACCTCTTTATTCTCCTCTGTTTGGTGGAATCTCCAGCGCCTCTTCAGTGCCCCTCTTGCTCCGCTGGATGACAGGGTGTTGTAGAGAGCCTTCCGTAGGGTCAGCAGGCGGTCATGGAAACCCCACATACCTGATGGACAACAGCAATTACAAGTTACAACTAGGAGGCCTAAACCTACAGCATTTACTTTCTGCCTCAAGGCCTATCTACAAATAATAATAAAAAAACATATCCGGAACACATCATATCTAGAACTTCTGATACAGTAATGTAGAAGACTGCTAGGAAGCCCGCTATTGATAACCTTTGGTCTCCCAATGCCTACCCACCTAACAGTTGCCAGTTATCATAAATATGATATCCATCTTTGTCCTCTCGAATCATGCTGTCCAAAAAGTCACAAATATACCCACAGAGCCACAAACAGTGCATAAAACATTGCCATCTTTATTTGCAAAGGTACCAGAAACTGGGAGAGTTTTCTGCCACAATTTTCCTTTAAAGATCCTGAGCGGTTAATCAACTTCACCAACGTTTTTCATAGTTTCGGTTTAGGTACAAGAGCCTTCAAATAGCTCAACTGTCCCTCCTTATATCTGTCTCTTATCATGCTGCAGGACGTAATGTACAGTTAGAGTTATCATGTGTAGGTCTGAAGCAGTGAGCCCATAAGAGCAAGTCTTAAAAACATAGGGCTGAGCTCCCTGACTCAAGGTTATCTCTATCTTAATTGCCTAGTCCATACATAGCCTGCAGTGCACCTTCTAGAATTAGTTCTTTCAATTATACATGTTGCCTGTAATGATCTATTAAAGGGACGGTGATTCTTCTTCCATAACTTCCAATACTTACCTGACTGGAATACTAAGGGAAAACCTGGAAGGATAGTGTGGGTGGGAGTGAACTAGGGATGTGCATCAGTACCGGTCAGTATTACAAAAATCATGTAGGTACAGGTCCAAAATACAGGAACCTCTATACAAGTACTGTACCTGAAAAGACTTACAGTAGTGTACAATTTTTGATTTATTTGGTTACTAATAATGTGTTCCTCTGACCACAAAGATGAAAATCTTACACTGGAAAAAGATAAAAACGTGGTATCGTATGGTTAAAATCAGCCCCGACTGTTATTTGAAATCCTCTTGAAGATACTTGTTGAAACCTAAATAAACATTCTGTCAGCTCTTTCTGTCATGATTGAAGAACACAGGTTACTTTGTCTAATTGTACAGGTACAGGTTTGGACCTGTCCCTGAACTACTGTACTGGCACCAGTAGCTGTACCTGATGTTATATTTAGGTAAACATCCCTAGAGTGACTACACATGGCTGTCTTACCCAGGGAGGCAGCATGCAGCAGACAGTTCCCGTCCCCCGATGTTTGTAGTGGCAGCAGTCTCTGACAGGCACACACTTCTGCCCACC
>NC_049980.1:16299563-16301442 GCF_000003815.2 Branchiostoma floridae | reverse complement strand
GAATTTACAGGCCTTGTATTCAGCTATTCGAAAGGGTGTATCACCCCGTAAGGGGCAGCATAACCCTGTCGTGTGTAAGCACGTTGACCAATGATGATGATGACAATCCTATGACAATCACACGATGTATGTCATCAGGCACTTTGCTGAACTTTCCCTGCTGAAGTAGCCTTTTGGCAGCAAACTTTTTTTGTTGACTGGATCAGGCAGCAGGGAGGAGGTTAACACTTCAAGAAAATCTATCTTTCTGCATAATGCCAACTATTCCAGCCTGTACATGTAGTTAAGTACCACCATGGATTTCTAGTTGGTAACCATTTCACACAAGTCACAAACCTGCTTGTTCCAAGGCCACCAGTGTGGAAGTCTCAATCAAGTCTCGTTCCAGAAATTCTCGGAAGTCGTCAGAGTAAACAGTAAGGTCTGGAAGCACAAATGTGTAGACAGGGGTCTCGATGAAGAAGTGCATCTTGTCCTCAGTGGTCGCCGACTCGTCTTTCTCCACCGCTGTTCGAACCATGGAGACGAGAGATGCACTGGCATGGGAGATACCGCGGGATAATCTCTTATCTGGTGACAATAGAAGATACTGGGTTACAAGCTAGTTTCCAATCGCTATTAACAAGAACAATATGGTATTTGGTTTTGGCTATTCATTTCTGCTAAGGTAGATGTTCTCAATGTAGAAGGAATAATGGGGACATTTCCTATAGTATAATGTTCATTATGAATATGCCCATGTTAGACATTGTGTTGGATGTCCATCGCTCTGGGATGATGACTTCAATGGCGCCACAGGTGTGATCATAGCTGCACATTGGGCACACGACGGCAGTGCTGGGTCTTCTCTCCTTCTCCTTCCTGTTAGACAATACTTATAATGCTAATGAATGAGACCATAACATAAACTATAACCTTCCACAAACCCATGACATTACCTTTTAGATCTTCCTGCCTGACCAGGGGTGGCCTCTCTGGTCTCCTCTGCACTGCTCTGACTTCTGCTGCCATTGTGCTGTCTATTGTTGTTCCATTGCTGGGCCTGGGGACTGGTGGAGGTCGGCTACTATCCGCTTCACGATACAAAACGTTGAAGTCGTTCAGGGCAGCGTTTAGATCCCAGTTCTTACCTGCAAAAAAACATGTTTAGCTTATTCATTTTCCTATTAACCAACCTTGTCTATGATATCAACATACTTATCAATACAAACCATTAACAGCTTTATAACATGTAACTGATGAAGAGTTCCTTTTCCTGGCTTTTCTCCAACTTCTTCTCGGGTCACTTTCTCTGACTACTACAAACATCATTTTTTCCAAAAAACATGCCTACCATATGGTGAAATGCTTTAAGACTGTTTTCTACATTACATTTCACATTACACACTAAAGAACAACAGAGTGACCTTGAACTGAGTTGGTTTCCTCAGTAAGAAACATCTGACAGTACCAGTAGGTCCCCCAGTTTCTGATAAGTGAGAGGATTTGCTGTTGATTGGATACATAATGCCCCTGTCAGTTCCAAATCAACTCAGATCAGTCCCTGAGCAACTACAAGAGAAATACATCTATTTCACTACATCAGACAGCCTTCACACTTTATAAGCCATCAGTCAACTACCATGATCATCTAGTCTGTGGCGCTCCTGACAAGAATGACGACGGTAATATTTGAAGACTGTCCAATACTGCTAAAATGTGCTCCTCTTGCATTGCCAAGAAATACTGAGCATGTTTCCTGTCAGGAAATTGGTTCAATTTCAAAGCCTAGCCTCTGGTAGAGGATTAGAGGTAGCTATAAATTATGCAAAAAGTTCAGACTCATGCATAGCAAGGCATCAGACCTTGTCAAAACCCCATTATCCTGCTTGTAACCTGC
>NC_049980.1:16285863-16299463 GCF_000003815.2 Branchiostoma floridae | reverse complement strand
ACCAAACAAATGCACCCGTATTAGCCAGACAATGTGAAGTCCCCATCAGTCATTGTACTGCTACTAATGTTGTCAGTGTTCTCGTACTTTCAGTATAGTATATAGGCCCCTCATTTTCATCAATCATACAGCACCACCAGACTTCAATTCTAAACATGTTCCTACACACAGTGCAAGACACAGCCTCGACAATATTATCACTAAATCGTTTACTCTCCACAGTGATAAAGGATGTAGATAAGTGGACTAAGTGCGCTTCATCCTACGTAACTAGTATCGAGAGGATGACCACAAATCAATCGGCGGTCATGCTTTTGTGCAACCATTACACGTCTTTGAAGTGTTCTGACAGATTGTCCAATCTTAGCTAGGGGAGAGGGAAGATGGACAGATATGTCAACAGTAATCTAATCAGTATCCTTACATGTATCCATCTTGATATTAACATTATGCATTTGTACCTTTTCATCCCAGGCTGTGTCTTTCCATTACTGTAGTTCTTGAATTTTTTGTGGTGGTTTCGAGTTCATGGTTTTTGCAGTGACTGCCTCATCAACAAACCACCAGCATTTCAATTTCTATACTGCGTGTGACTATAGTGCTACGGCAAACATAAAACCAATGCGACCACTCCATTTCCTCTAACTGCAAACTGAAATCACCTTGAACTTTTTAAGGCATTCACTATGTTTGGAACAGATTACTTTCAAAACCCCTTGAGGTAAACTCTACAGGAAAGTAACCAGATAGAAAGTAGATTTCCTAGGTGAGTATTCCATGCTTCAGGGTGAAAATACATCAGATAACAGACGTTAGGAATAATCATGTGCAAAGCTCCATCCGAATACCAATTTTTTTGTAACTCAGACTCTTATCATCGAAAATATCTGGATGCAAGAGTAGTCACCTGGCTCTGATGTTGGAATGTAATGATAGCAATGAGGTAACCTTGATGTATCTGACTTTCTCTGAGGACAAATTTTACCAGAGGACTATAAATTTGCTACTGATGATAGAAATATCAATGGCCTGTGGATCAGGTGCATGTAAGGACACGGAACTGCAACCGAAATTACATCCTCTATGCAGTGATCTGTAAATGCCACTTCAACTATAACTCCTCATAATATTTTGATGTGGCATAATATTTAAGATTATATTACTTGTTTCCTGATAAAATAAGGTTCAAGGTCTGAAAGTGACAGATATCATGTCACATCTATCTCTCACTTTAACACGATGGTTGTTAATATCAGGTAGATACTGTGATGACTTTTCCTCATAATGAGTTCTCCTGGTTCATTTTACGAAGTTATGCTTTTAATAAATGGTAAAGTTCATCAGTTCCAAGACTGTGACTGCTCCATTTGAATTCCAGGAAAGAGTACCTACCTTCCAGTAAGTCCCTGGCCAGCCCAGGGTCTGCCCCGGTGTACTGCACAAACTCAGACAGTGCAGCGTCCATGGCAATTGTGGTACAGCCTTGGTACGTCTTCAACAGAGCATTGTTACAGCGCTTTTAGTGTTGACTCTTTGTAGGACTTCATGCTCGTAAAACTTGTGGGAGATCTGGAGAAAACGGGAGGTGTAAAATAGACTCGTGTTATGGACATCAATAGTAAACAATGGTATACAGAATCAAAGACCACTTGTACAAATTCATTTTACTTTTGCAGTGGTTTCATCTCACCAGTAAAAGGGAAAATGATGTGGAAACGTCACTGGGCAAAAACTGGGAAAATAAAAGTTTCTAGAAATAACTTAAGTAATAGTTAAATAAGGTCTACTATACTATACACAAACTCTTAATCTATCTTTCAGAACTTTTCAGCTGGATACTGTTTAGAATAGTACGGTCACTTCAGTAATTTGTACAAAGCCAATGCATGCAAGCCAAAATGCAATAATTTGATCATGCGATATTCAATAGGAAAAACAAAGAGTAGCATACCAAAATGATTATTTTAAGCCCTCAGGTAATCTCTAAATTATATTTTTATGCTTATGTTCACCATCTTTCCTTCCAACCAAGGATCCATGACATTCTACACAATGGTCTTTTGTGATCACTGTACAAAAATCAATACCAAATCAATCAATTAAAACAGGACATTACACATGTATATGGGCCATTGGCCATCACCCTGGACTTGCAGTTACAGAAATGAGGGAAAGGCAAGATACATATCTGCAGACTGCAGGCATATTTCCAATCTGTGCAGCCCCTTACCCTCATCTTGTACCACCCTTTTTCCACTGGGATACACTTCCCAGAAATAATAAAATTTTCTCCAGTTTGGAGGAGCCAGCAACAAGAGGGGCACAAATCTGATTAAACCAGAACCTGACTGTCAAGACTGAATAGACTGCCATAGATTTAAAAAGCCATTGATACTAACTAAAACATAACTACAATTTTGTATTTAAATGCCCATCAAATTTCAATGTGATGAGCAAACTGTTTTCTCCATCCATTCTATGATGACTGGAAAATATAGTTGTATTAGTACACATTGCCCACTGCCTTGCGCATTGGTAAAATGATGTTACAGAATTCATATATCAAACTCATTCTTGCAGTTTATCAGTACAAGGGCTAATAGATTCTTTAAATACCATCAGACTCCTTTCAGTTTACGTCTGTAAATCATTAGGCACCATTGATTTTTAAAGCAGCACTGTATCATCTTGAGAAAGTCATTACAGATACTATATTTAGATCTACATGTATGCTTTAGTTACTTCTGTCTGGACTATCTGCAACACAGAGAAACCTTTCAGTACCACATCATGAAAGCACTTGGAGATTACAGTTAAGCCACTGCATGTGTCCAGAAAAAGCACCAATCATATACCTCGTATCCTGGAATACAGAAAAGAGCAGGAAACTGGGATGTTTGAGTTGTGATGAAGGGATGGTTGGGAGGCAATGTCACATGCTGGTCACCTCTGTCCTGTGTTCAGAACAAACACAGGACATCCAAACATGGCACATCAAATATTCCCTGCCCAGTCCTGACAAGTACACGTTAGGCCCAGTCATCACTGTGTGTGCAGGGAACAGATGAAGGGCCACGTCTCCAAGCAGATGTCAGGAGGAATAAGTCACTTCTTCCTTTTCTCGCATACCAGGTACCAAATCCAGGAGGACATTATAAATTAATAATAGATATACTGTATATCAAGTACAACAGTTTTCTCAGTTATCACGATACAAGGTTTCATGGGAAACTGGTTTCACCACCTTTACTCTCCAGGATAAATGCATAAAAAAGAGATGTGCTGCCCTTTAATTTTATCACAACTATTGTCTTTTTTAAAACAAAACCTTTTCACGTTCAAAATTACATCACTATCAAAGCCTCCAATAGTGCAACGATGTGACATCATATGATAAAAGGCAGCAAGCAAATGAATATCACATCAGTTCATCCTTGTATCAGCCTCATCTCCTTTACATGCTTGTACCAGAGTACTGCAAGAATCCAATTTCCTTCAATATTTATGATCTTCTGTATTGGCTCTGATGACTGGACGCGCACTCAACTGGCCATACCTTTATCGAGTCCATTACACCCAAGCAAACCAGCTGGTTAGGACTGCTAGTAGATGATAGATTTATGACAAAAGAATCCCTGTCATGAATCCTGCAGGATTGATTTCTGTGGGCCTCTTTTGAGATGTTCTATTGACTTGTATGCCAAGGACGTCTTTTATTCTGTCAAATATTTATTCAATGGAGTTGGATTAGTCATTTTTACTGACCCACAGCTTGCAAAAATTGATTCAATCATATCGTTGGCCATAGCACACAACAGTGTGTCATCACAAACATGGCCTTGTAGTTGTACTCATTTTAAGTTAGGCTTAATTGCTTGGTATAAAGCAGAATTTGTTGATTTATTTTGCATTTCTAGATTGAATTTTGTAGTTAACCATATGAAAGTCAAGGTATTTTATGTTGTGTCAATAAAGCTTCTATCTATTCTATTGTTAACCTATGTGTTACTGCCTCAATTCTAGTCATACCATCCAGCCAACCACCACATATGTAGTATTTGTCTAAATATATGTGGTAGCAAGGCTGCATTGTACTAGCAACTAGTAATGACAAAGTGCCCTGCTTCGTCCTCTGTCTGAGGTTGGCCACCAATACTGATGGAGAAAATCCCTGTCCCCCTTTGAACAGATCCAGCGATTAATAACCAGTCTGGACCATAGGTCCTGATTGGGCGACTAATCTCCAATATTGACCAGATAAGAGAAATGCTGGTGAGTCTGTGGCAGACATATAGGTTCTTCAAAGCTGGCTAATTAAGTAGATAAGAAGGGAGCCTAGTCATGGAGTACCATCTGATCAAAGACTTACCACTGGTTATGCATGAGGCAGACACTATGGTTGTAAACTCCAGGCAGTTACGGTTTTACTATTGAACTCGGTAGTTCTTCAACACCCTATTTCCAAACTGCTTGACTATTGTTTTGTGGCTTTTTTTTATGATGGTAATGATTAACTAGATCATATTAGGTGGTATAACTATGATTAATTGTCTACAATACTGCCATGTTTGTATTTCAAAAGCTGATGGCATGTTGGTAAAAAAAAAACTGATGCTTTTGGAAACATTTTTGGTCTTGAGCTATCTAAATGTGGTCAAAGTAATCTTCCAGCTTCAAACTCACCTTTAAAAAATGCCAGGGATCTAAATCAAATTAGACGATAACTATCTAATCTAATGTACCGAGAAGTATAATCAATCACTTAGTCTTAGATCAGAACGAAGTTCATTTTGCAGCAATTAACATTCTAACCAAGATATATGTATTGTCTGCATCTGACTGAATATATGGAAAACTGCAACACTTCAGACATGTCGGGTTCATGATGAAATTGTGTACCACAATTGAACAGGACAGGAAGTACGGCTCTATAGTATACTTGACAATATCACATTTGCGTATTACTTCAATTGGCCTATACATGTAGTATCAGGGTTTATCCCCTGGATTCCCTCATTGTAAAGGTTGCTTCCATCCTGAACAATGAGG
The DNA here is from genome assembly GCF_000003815.2 of Branchiostoma floridae. Taxonomy (NCBI): domain Eukaryota; kingdom Metazoa; phylum Chordata; class Leptocardii; order Amphioxiformes; family Branchiostomatidae; genus Branchiostoma; species Branchiostoma floridae. The sequence goes on along the minus strand of NC_049980.1, from coordinate 16,294,414 downwards.
TAATAAGTACTAACTTGGACACTAACATTTTCAATGTCAGACTTTAATTTTGTGAATAATGGTTACAAATCTGTAGATACATTCATCCCTCATTAGATAGCACCAGCTTTTTTTTACTTGAATAGGAAGCCGGCTAAATGACAATTCTAACTGGAGACTCCAGAGTCCACTACCCACCCCAAAAAGGCCAGGGTCTGTGATTTTTTCTAGGGTAGGTCGGGAAACAGGAAACACAACTTTTTTTTCCTCTGCCTCATAGCATACTGCAGGCCTCGAAATACTTTTTTTAGCCAGGTTGCGCAGGCGGCAACCTGAATCAAAAACCAACTTGCGCCATCAGCATTTCAGGTTGCGCCACTTCGAAGTCGTTACTTTCTCCAAATTAGCTACTTATCAATTATCTGTGAGTGTAAAAACAGTTAATTTCAGTTGAAGAAATATAGCAAAAAAACAATGTAGGGCAAATTAGCGCACTTTTCTCAATAAACAACATCCATTTATCGATCTTTTGAAAATAAAGATTGCAACAAAAATAATATCTCACAGAACCTTGAAAAAATCGCGACCTCCTTTGAACAGACTTGAAGGTAGATTTAAAATGGCAGCTCTATAGCGGCCGAAATCCGCAAATTTTGAACTTTGAGCGAAGTTTCCGGCGGAAAATTAGGGCTTACCAAAGGCGTTCATCCCCAAAACGGTGTACATTTTCTGATATCTTTTTAGTAAAGGGCCTGTAACTTAAGGATCGTTTTGTTTACCCAAAAAATCAAGTTGCGCCGTGTGCAACCTGACTTTCTGAACAACTTGCGCACAGAGAAAACTACTTGCGCGGCAGGGGTGGGCAAGTGGTTAATTCGAGCCCTGCATACTTCACAAGATAAAGTCAACATCACAACAAAAAAACATGACAGGGTTGTAACAATGCATAATGCTGGCCAAATCAGCTAGTAACATCACTAACAAAAAACAACATGTTAAATGGCCATTTTAATAGTTTTTGGTCTTTGACATGATTACACCTCGGCATCTCATAGCGGTAAAAATTACAATGTTGACTCCTATATATCCCAAATTTTTTCACCCACCTCAGTACAGAACTTGACTTTTCCAGACAAAATGGCATGTAAAAGTACGCAAATTAAGGGGCAGACAGACAGATGTTGGCTTCCCCCCTGGTGTGACTCATGTCACCAAGGGTCGATGACCTCAACAGCCAAGATTGTCACACTGCTGACCTTTGACAATGACATGATGTCATACTCAAAGCTGTGTCGTGATTATTACAGTATGGATCAGCCATGTGTGATATACCAAGTATTCTCAACAAAATTACACCAAACAGAAAATAAAGGTGAGCAATGTAGATATTGGCATTTGTGGTCAATATCGTAGAAGTCCATCCTTTGTGCGCAAGTAACTCATAACAGAAAATCAAAAAGTCTGAAAAGCCTGCAGAAATTTTGTATCAGCTGCCAATCTGCAACGTACAAAGCTCACGAAAAATACACAAGCCTTGTGACCTTCAGGGTAGAATTTCACGATATTGTACAAATCTTTATAGTACTAGTAGTTGCTTATCAACCTTGTTGTACTTTGCATAAAAAGACAGTTTCAACCTGTTTCCTTTTGGGTATCATAAGTATTTCATCTCTGAATACAACTTTTCACAATATCAAATTTTTGGGAGAGAAGAAATCATAGTTGCTAAGGTGTGACATCACAACAATCATCAAAATTCAAATGTACATACAATGGCACCACAGGAAAACTATCCCGTGGCTGTCTACCTTCTGGGTCTAGACAATACCTGGGGCCACATTTCCACCCCTTGATGAATGTCGGAGGCGATAAACATCTGCAATGCCAAGTCCTCCCGGCACGCCACCAACACATTTGTGGCACCCACATAAGGACATGCTGCTGACTGATGGTTCCGAGCTGTAATCCTGCCATGCACTACACAGTGTAACAGCTCACAAGGGGCATTCTCTCATCCATCTTGCAATCTAATGTAGGTTAAGGGGTGTACCAGAAAACCAGCCTGGGGCCCTCCACAAGTCTTGTAACATGGATTCTTTCAAGGAAAATTAGAAGAGGTATTTTCATCACAGTGAAAGCCACTTCAGTCAGACTGATTTTGGAAGGGCAGAGGCAGTCTACAACAGACCAAAACTAATGAATTTGGCACAATTTATTCAACATCTGGTAAGGTTCTCTCTACAGCTGCATATTGTACAGTAAACAGGGTTCAGTCTCCAAGGGACTGGGCAAACTGTTGCTGCTTGATTCTGCTACTATCAGTACAGTTTCTTTCTCATTACAAGAAAAAATGTATCATTTGAAATCTCTTCCTCTTTCTATCTTTATATCCAAGTGCCATTGCATTTTGAAAGTCAAAAGGATGATATCAAGAAAGAATGATAAAAAATGTATGTTACAGACACTCTACAAGTAGGTCTAAAGTATGATATACTTGAACACAAACTTTTCATCTGACCCATTTTTTAACAATTAAGAGACCAAATTAGATATATAAATTCCATGGTACAGTTCGATGGTGATCAAAAAAAATATAAATGACCTTAGCCTTTTGCAACCAGGTCTTCAGCATTACCTCCATATCATATATTATTGATGAGAAGGGAATTGAAGATTGTTCCACTGCAGTGCCATGTTCACCAAGGACAGACAGGCAAGATACCATCCTCAAGATACACAATTATTGACACTGTAATAAAGACCTTGCTGTTTATGTAAACACAATTCCCTTTTACATTTCTGCTGCATGTAAACATTGAATTTTCAAATTCTATAACTGGTCCTATAACGTTACCATAAAAAAACTGTGACTAAATAGTAAATGACTTGTATTTATTCTCAAAAATAGAACATCAACAAAACAGTAACAGAACATGGGTGTAACGTTATATACAGTAGCTGTATCATCAACAATGGTGTAAAATTTCCAAGAAAATTTCAGGATGTTAATCTCTTTTGTAATTTTATAATCATTACAGCATGATTAAACAACACTACATTCCTAAGTATGTTTGTTGACACCCATGTCACTCTTACAGATTACCAAAACATTTTTAAAAAACAGTTACAACATATTAAAGTCAAATGCTTGTGACATGTTACATCTTAACCTAAATGATGAGGAATACAAAAGAGGAAAAAATCATGCTCCAAACGACACATCAGTCAAGTAGATTGAGATTGAAGTTCTCCAAATGTTTAGATTGACCTATTTTCAAACATAAATCCATTTTACTGTACAAAATGCATATTGCTTTATTTCATCTAACAGTATATGGGATTAAAATGACTGATGGCCTGATGAATATAATGTGAGATAACATGCTAAAAGTAAAAGCATGACAAGATATGCTAATTAATCAACCACACCCCTTTCGTTTACATCACCAGTGTTTCACCTAGTTGTGACTCAAACAGTTATATGATAACTAGAAAGGCCGACATTTGCTTGAGAGCAAATACAGCATATTTCAGCCATCTCCCTCCCCATGCAACAATAGACTATTTCAAAATCACCCATTTGAAAAATCACTTTTACTAATGGCGGTTTAACCCAAAAATGAATCTTACAAAATTCCCCCGTTCAACTTCAAGAATGGACTCCAGTGCACCCTATGTGAATTTGCACAATAGACCAGTCCAGAAATACTCCCACTGAAACCTTGGCCTTTTGAATAAGAAACCAAATCCAAAATTGAATTCAGCAAAAAAGGTCCCAGTGCATGAAAAGGTATAATAGACCAGTCTAAAAACACTTCCACTAAAAATTGAATTTTGAATCATCACCACCCGTCCAAACTGAATTTGAAAAAATCCCCCTTCCGTGTGCAAAAAATGGATTCTTCCATGTAAAGTAGAGCAGTCCAAAAATACATCCGCTAAAATAGGACTTTGACATAATCACTGAAGTCCCAAAAATGGATTTAAAAAAAAGCCAATAGATTTTTAAAAAATCCCCCCTCCATGCAAGAATGGACTCTTCCAGCACACCCATTTAAAATTGCAAATTAGACCAGTCCAAAATAACCCTGCTGAAAGACTTTGACAAACTAGAAGTCACCAAAGTCCAAAATATGAATTTAAAAAAATCCCCCCTCCGTGCGAGAATAGACTCTTCCAGCACACCTTCTGTAAAACTGCAAAATAGACCTGTCCAAAAATACACCCACTGAAAGACTTCACCAGTCCGAGGATGAATTTTAAAAAAAATGAACCCCTCCGTGTAAGAATGGACTCTTCCAGATAACACCGGACTCGCTGATTGGCTGTCACCCTCCCCCCCCCCCCCTCTTTAGGATATAGATTCAGGCTAAGTGATTGGTTACCTATCTAATTAGATTAAATAGACATATATGCCAGAAGGTGCAATCTGCAGCTGGGGTCAACGACCTTAAGGTCATTGACCCCTGTGGCTATTGGAAAAAAAATCCCCAAATCTATCATTTTGACGTAGTCTATGACAAAAATTATACATGTGTCATTTGAATGAATATCTGGTGCACCATTTTACCAAAATTTAGGTCATTTGGTTTTAAAACCAGAGCACAAGAGCCAAAAGTGTACTTTTTGGTCATAAAATGGCCAAATAATCGTAAAATTAAGCATTTTGTTGTACTGTATGCCTCAACTGTTAATGAATCCATGTGCGCATATGTCTAGGGCACTCCTATACTAAATTTCAGGTCATCCGGTTCTAAAACCAAGGTACAGGAGCCAAAAGTGTCCTTTTTTGGTCAAAAAATGACCAAAAAATCGCAAAAATAAGCATTTCGTTATACTGTACACCAAAAGTGGTATTGAATTTGTATGGGGGAATTATCAAAGCACATCTGTGACAAATTTCAGCTCATTCGGTTATAATACCAGGGTACAGGGGGCCCAAATATACAGTTTTGGTCTTAAGATGACCAAAAAACCTTAATAAAATCATTTTAAAGGTAGATATGAAAAAAATGAAAAAAACGTCTGGGGATATTGACCCACTCTACCCTTGTGTCAAATTTCAAGTCAATCGGTTCAGGAACAACGGAGATACCGTGTTCCGAAGATTTGACAGGAGAAAGAAAGAAAGAAGAAAGAAAGAAACATTACGAATACAATATATTTCACCATACCTATGGTATGGCTGAAATATAATGAGCTAGGCTTGCCAAGTACAGATATGTCAACATTAGCTCTTATAATTTGTGCTGTGCCTTTAGTGAGTAATATAAGTAACGATAGTAAACCCCGTGTATCGCCACAGGTTATACATTAGTCATTACACATGCATTCCGGTATGTCAACATGTGTTTACTGCCATTATGGGGATGGGAGGGGGAGCGTCTGTACCATTACGGTAATTTAAATTCCTGCAATGGTATGACCTTGAGGTTGAGGTTAATGAAGAACAAAACCCTTGAAGACTGCAGTGCTAGTTCAAATTGTGATATAAAATATTTTTATTGACAATTTTCATGGGAAGGAAGGCGTTCTGAGCGTAGTATGATAGGACGTTCGGGACCGTGCAGGTATCAACTGTGACCACAGAGTATTACTATATCGGATACAATTCGCGGAAATTTGCGGGGCTTACGTGTGGAAATGCAGTTTCCAATACGAAACGATTGAAGATTATTGTGTGTGCCACAAACTGACTCGTCTGTCATCATTTGACATCAAGATACTTGCGGCATCCAGGTCATATCACGGTATCTGCCAAATCTTCACCGCCCACGACTAGTTCCGCCCTCCTCAGCATTTCTCTACAAGTCGTTACTTACGGTACGGTACGGTACATTCTGGTGTTCACGATAGACAAAACAGATAAAACTGTCTTTTTCTTGGCGACAAAGAAATTCTTCAACTTGATGTGAACGCCGCATGATGACTATGATCTTCCTCCAAAAATCTGACTGACCATTTGGAAAGAAGGTTGACCGACACACCACTCACCTTCCTATAAACTACTGCTCCTCACTTACCTTCGACCTGACAACCTGGCAAAGGCAATGGCACGATCATGTAGAGTGTCTTGCGTCGCCTGCCAGTCGCTGCGCCAGTTGAAGGCCAAAGTACGGAAGAATTTTGTAATTTCCTGACGAGTCCCAGTTCTCCCGTGAGATGTCAGTGTAGCGAAAACATCGCCCTGCTATTGCGCATGTACCTAGGGTGACGTCATCGTGGCTCCCGGCATTCCTTGCTGATGACCGCAGACCCCAGGTCATCTCAAAGCAGATGTGTGGTTTCGGCGTATTTTCGTGAGGCACTTGTGATCTTCCAAGCTTCAATATGAAATAAAACGCAACGTATCCAGCCACCAAACCAGAGTCATTTTACCTCATTCACAAGCGGCACAAAAATGACAAGGATCTGAGAGATCCTAAGAGCGCCAGCAAAAACGTGTAACGTTACATGTAACCACAACGTTACAGTTGCCAAGTGAAAGATCGTGAAAGAATCAGGATCCAACCCAAGGAAAAATATTGCTACGTTTGCTGTACATATACAGAGTACTTTTGCCAAGTTTCCTGCTTTATTATAATTTGAGCAATTTTGCACCAATTGCCGAAAATTTCAAAAGCTATCAGCAAAGTTGTCAGACAAAAACATATGATTCATTAATTAAAGTAGGCATGACGTAAGCGATATCTACTTTTAGAACTTAAGTATAGCTCTTCAGGGTAATAGTGAACTTGGAAATGTTCGAAGATGTCTGGACGCTTCAATGCAGTCTCTCTCGCCGATCAATCAACCTATGTGTGCTATACCGCATGTGTGCCCTTGTATCGAAAATACTATACATACATACAAATGTACATACATACATATTCATACTTGTTAACAAGTTGAAGCATTCACATAGTAATACTATAGAACTCATCCAACAGTCTAAAACTTACCGCAAGGCGTCGTATCTGCGCAGTCTATGCAACGTACGTACTCACGACTGTTTACGATGACGAAGCCCAAGACAATGAATGTGTTTGGGCCTCAAGGTAGGAGAAACATTCCGTATTAAATCAAAGTTTCATTCTAAAAAGAATGATGATGGGAAAGAAATCGATGGTACCGTGGACACTTTTCCGTCGGCCTTGTATACGTCCTCATCTAGCTCCGGTTCGTTCCTCTGATCGCAAATATATCTTAGATACCAGGCCCGAAAGGTTCCTTGCCAGACACTTAAGGACATGTGAACAGCGAACTGATGAAATTGATAAGGTCTGTATGTGGGTATACACAGTCTTAAGATTAGCCTAGCTCGTCGACGTCCTTTAAGAAAAAAGGCCATATTTCTATGATCCTGTACTTCTCTAGTAGTTCTCTCGTAGATCCTGTATTCTCAACTACATGTACCATCGATTTTCTTTTTTCATCCGGCCAGAATCAGTATGATTTTATCTGTTATGCATACAGTACTTGAAGTTCGACCTTGTATGAAATAACGTTGCTTTCGTTTGAACCTGCTGAAATAGCAATAATGTCGTAAAGATATTGTGTCCGCCACAGTAGAAGACAAAACATTTTATTGGAAATTTCTAATGACATGAAAAGTCTGTTTGCTCTTGTTCCGTGGTACATGATAAGATTAGGGATGAGCCCCCTACTGAATGTCTTTTGCGTGACAGTTCGCCTATTTGTCTTTTATCATATCAAGTCGTTTGTTGGTTTGTTTGTTACAAATCAAGAATTGGGCTCGGCCTACGTGTTGGCGAGCTCCAAATGGGCATGAACAACCGACGTCCTGGCGATCATGAAAGTCGGCTTTACAATTCATGCGGACGCCGGGCCGAATTTTCAGATCGGTCAGAGCTCGCCGAATTTCAACATCGCCCGAGTATCGGCTGTATTTCTCGCTGAAAATTTGCCCCCTTTACAAATAGACGGAGCCCGTCCGACGTCGGCCCAACACAACTGATAATAATTTGTTAATGAGATTGTACTATGTATTGAACATTGTAAAAAGCCAATATTTGTGTAAAATTTAATTGCGGGATATATGTAAGACATGAGTGGAGTGGACGGGCTCACTGAAAACAATAATATCAACAAGAATGTTGTGATACACCAATCCAAAAACTACCACAAGAGCCGCAAAGTGAACGGACTAGTCTTATTCACCATAATACAATAATGTTGACAAAACTGAAATCGGACGGACCTCGGGCGAACTTCGAGCGAATGCCGGAAAAGGCAGTCCGATTTTCAGACTGGAAGCTTTTAGACATGAAGAATATAGCAAACCTATAGCAAAAATAAAAAGAGAAATAGGAAGTACTGCATTGGTGTCCAATTGCCTTACATTATAAAAGGTACGCAGCTTTTTTTTAGAAAAGTTTATACAGTAGTCCTTATCATCTTATATTTCGGAACAAACTGTTTACTAGAAAAAAAAGAGAGTCAAAAACCGTCGGGTTGCCGCCCGACTATCGGCCAAGTCTTGGCCATTGCTCGGACAAACTCCGGTCGAGCTACAGGCAACTCATTGACGAGCTCTCCGAGCTCAACGCTCGCCGCCGAGGCCGCGCGAAAT
>NC_049980.1:16281009-16285763 GCF_000003815.2 Branchiostoma floridae | reverse complement strand
TTTCGCCTAATGTGGGGGGGGGGGGTATAAAGGGGACTTAAAGCGGGCCTTCGGACGATTTTTGCAGCTCGGCCTGGCTTGGCCGACGTTCTCGGTTCCCTGGGAGCTTCGCTTAAATTCAGTGAGGCGATTTGAATTCGGCGAACTCTAGCCAAACTTCAAATTAGGCCGGCTTGAATTGTGACGGAGGTTCTAAGACAGGTCACAATGAACTTATACAAAATAGATTGTTATGATTACTTGTTTTTTTCCATGACGATGGCGTTTTCCTCATGCAGTGTTGGTTTGTGAGGGAACAGACGTCCAACAATCCAGTTTGTTACTCGGGTATTGTGACGTTCTAAAGGTTCCAGAACGTTCGAACTTCAGTTCAGTAAATCGCTCGCGAATTCACGAAGTTCAAGTACTTCAGAAAGGTGTAAAGTTCAATATTTATGATGTCGGTTACAACGACTGTCTCTATGTGCCAAAGAAGAAACAAAAAGGTGGTCTCAGCAAGAGCATTATTGTATACGGAGCTGGGGTACATCGAATCCCTGACTGAAAAGAGCGCGGATGCACTCCACCAGGTTTGCCTCAGTGATGGGATCACCATTGTGGACGTATTGGCGGGGAACTACCGAGGGAGAGGAGTCTCAAGAGTAAGACATATCTTGGTGTTCAACTGTTAAACTTTGTATGGGTTTCAAGTCGATTTTCAACATACAGTCAGTCATTTGTCACTATTGAAGCGTAACTGGTCGCTGATGTCACACTACTATTTTCATCGTTGTTCACATGAGATATTGAATAGATTTCAGTGCCCGAATATAATACACATGTACATAGCTTGCTGACACATGCTTGACAAAGACCAACGTTACAAGTAGCCATGAATCAAAGATTATAATTAATTGCCCTCGTCACCATCTCATCTAGGCAGCTGTAGAGGAGGCACGAAGAGAACTAGAAAGCGACACGCACATTAAAGGGGACCCAAATCTGCGTCAGTGGCGTCCGGATGGAAGACACGCAGTCTTCCTCCACAAGAATGCCACACAAGCTGTCCACCAGGATGGAGACAAGGCAGTAGACGATACAGCAGACGAGACGCGGCAGGGTTGTGAGGATGCAGAGCATGAGGAATGCCCGGCAAACAGAACAGAACTGGACGGCGCCGGTGATGTGGCAGATACAACACAAACAGAGAGGGAGGATAGCAATGCGGCAAGAGGAGAGAGAGAAGAGGAGAATAGGTTATTATGATTATTGTTTTTTCCATGACGATCGCGTGTTCTCAAGCAGTGATGCGTGGTTTATGAGGGAACAGACGACTAACAATCCTGTTACTTGGCTTTGTGACGTTCTAAAAGTTCCAGAATGCACTGAATCGCTTTCGAATTCAGCCGAGTGCAGGTCATTACGTACAAAGGCTTGGTTATTGATTGCAAAAAGGTGTTAAGTTCAATATTTATGATGTCGGTTACAACGACTGTCTCTAGGTGCCAAAGAAGAAACAAAAAGGTGGTCTCAGCAAGAGCATTATTGTATACGGAGCTGGGGTACATCGAATCCCTGACTGAAAAGAGCGCAGACGCACTCCACCAGGTTTGCCTCAGTGATGGGATCACCATTGCGGACGTATTGGCGGGGAACTACCGAGGGAGAGGAGTCTCAAGAGTAAGACATATCTTGGTGTTCAACTGTTAAACTTTGTATGGGTTTCAAGTCGATTTTCAACATACAGTCAGTCATTTGTCACTATTGAAGCGTAACTGGTCGCTGATGTCACACTACTATTTTCATCGTTGTTCACATGAGATATTGAATAGATTTCAGTGCCCGAATATAATACACATGTACATAGCTTGCTGACACATGCTTGACAAAGACCAACGTTACGAGTAGCCATGAATCAAAGATTATAATTAATTGCCCTCGTCACCATCTCATCTAGGCAGCTGTAGAGGAGGCACGAAGAGAACTAGAAAGCGACACGCACATTAAAGGGGACCCAAATCTGCGTCAGTGGCGTCCGGATGGAAGACACGCAGTCTTCCTCCACAAGAATGCCACACAAGCTGTCCACCAGGATGGAGACAAGGCAGTAGACGATACAGCAGACGAGACGCGGCAGGGTTGTGAGGATGCAGAGCATGAGGAATGCCCGGCAAACAGAACAGAACTGGACGGCGCCGGTGATGTGGCAGATACAACACAAACAGAGAGGGAGGATAGCAATGCGGCAAGAGGAGAGAGAGAAGAGGAGAATAGGTTATTATGATTATTGTTTTTTCCATGACGATCGCGTGTTCTCAAGCAGTGATGCGTGGTTTATGAGGGAACAGACGACTAACAATCCTGTTACTTGGCTTTGTGACGTTCTAAAAGTTCCAGAATGCACTGAATCGCTTTCGAATTCAGCCGAGTGCAGGTCATTACGTACAAAGGCTTGGTTATTGATTGCAAAAAGGTGTTAAGTTCAATATTTATGATGTCGGTTACAACGACTGTCTCTAGGTGCCAAAGAAGAAACAAAAAGGTGGTCTCAGCAAGAGCATTATTGTATACGGAGCTGGGGTACATCGAATCCCTGACTGAAAAGAGCGCAGACGCACTCCACCAGGTTTGCCTCAGTGATGGGATCACCATTGCGGACGTATTGGCGGGGAACTACCGAGGGAGAGGAGTCTCAAGAGTAAGACATATCTTGGTGTTCAACTGTTAAACTTTGTATGGGTTTCAAGTCGATTTTCAACATACAGTCAGTCATTTGTCACTATTGAAGCGTAACTGGTCGCTGATGTCACACTACTATTTTCATCGTTGTTCACACGAGATATTGAATAGATTTCAGTGCCCGAATATAATACACATGTACATAGCTTGCTGACACATGCTTGACAAAGACCAACGTTACGAGTAGCCATGAATCAAAGATTATAATTAATTGCCCTCGTCACCATCTCATCTAGGCAGCTGTAGAGGAGGCACGAAGAGAACTAGAAAGCGACACGCACATTAAAGGGGACCCAAATCTGCGTCAGTGGCGTCCGGATGGAAGACACGCAGTCTTCCTCCACAAGAATGCCACACAAGCTGTCCACCAGGATGGAGACAAGGCAGTAGACGATACAGCAGACGAGACGCGGCAGGGTTGTGAGGATGCAGAGCATGAGGAATGTCCAGCAAACAGAACAGAACTGGACGGTGGCGGTGATGTGGCAGATATAACACAAACAGAGAGAAAGGATGGCAATGCGGCAAAAGAAGAGAGAGAAGAGGAGAACAGACAGTGTGCGGAAAGTGGAGAGAGAGAAGAGGATGAGAGAAATGGTGCGTCAAGCGGAGAGAGAGAAGAGGATCATGAGAGGGTGTGTACAGAAGGCAGAACGAAAGAAGAGCGGCCCACACAAGTACCAAGAGCCCGTAGAGGAAGACTTATGTACCTTAGGAGATTTATAACTGGCATAGGCAAGCGCCTAAGAAAAAGTTTTCAATGTTGTTTAAAAACCGACACAATGGGTTGAGTTTGGAAAAGATCTAATTAATACATCTGAGCTGTTACGTCATGTTGTATCTTTTAATGACGAAATTTGTAGAAAAAGAACCAAAAACAACAAAAAAAGCAAATGGTGGTCCAATCAGTCACTTGGACTGAACAGGACCGTAATGTACGTAGATGTAGAAAAGATGCTACGCCATGATGTGTCAGAGTTTACTTATATTTGGAGACACAAAACTGTTAATTAGCTTGTTTTTACTCTCGCTGGAGGACCGCTAGGGGCGTGACTTGAGAGAAGACACCTCGTGTACTAAAGTGTTATACGTACGTAGTATTATTCATTTCATTGCGGTGATTTGACGACGACTGCAATTATCATGTGTGCAAGAGACAAGTAGTGTAACGTTATATACTAAACAAAATGGTGTCACTCGGTTAATGCTGATGTACAAAATGTATGTGCGCGAGTGCTTTGATGACGTAAACGTTAGTTCAAGCATAGATGGCCATCGATATATGTGGGATACAATCCACTTTCTTGTTAATTAAAAGACTCTCCGTGAAAGTACATGGATCGAAGCATGTTTTCCGTTTTTTTTTTGTTGGAGCAGTAAGATCAAGTCTCACGATTCCACCGGCTGCCCTAATACATCTACACTTTTATAGAGGCCTTCCGATTATCTTGAACTCCTAAGTATCGATCTGAGGTGTAAATTCAAAAGTACCACCTCTACATAAGGGCCACCTGACCAATGTGACCACTTTTTGTGGTTCCTTAGATTATAGTAATTTTTCCTAAGGAACATACATTAAAGAATCCTGCCTATTGTCACCTGTCCATAGATACCAGATTTTCTTGCCGGTCACTCAGTCCTCAGTAGTCCTCTTGGGCCTGAGTGGTCTTCTTAGTGAAAGTTACAATGGTGGGTGGGTTGCAAGTAGGTTCGGATGTACTAAGTAATTCTCTGGAATAGAATGATGGAAACGAAGTGGGAGGAGGTAAGAGAGCCCTTGACAATGTCTCATCGTGTGATGAACGAAGCGACACGAGACAGACTCTCTGATATACAGTAGCACTATAACGATAATCTAAACTGCTTCACCTTTGACCTTATCACTTCCGGGTACCGAGTTTCTAGGTTAGCCAGTCTATATGGGTCATCCGCATATGGTCCAGGGATTAAGATTACTGTAGTGATTTTCTGAGAATCTGTGTAGTTTTGCTATTCCCATGCTTTTCCTTGCATTGACTTTGTTATATGACGTCCAT
>NC_049980.1:16258866-16280909 GCF_000003815.2 Branchiostoma floridae | reverse complement strand
AGCTGAGCAGAATCAGAAGGGTCAATCTGTGTTGGGCTGGAGGAGGGTGGGTGGGTGTTCATTGGAAAACCCCTGCAAGTTTAATCTTGCAATGTTATAGAAATGTACATACCATTTCAAAGTACTGTAAGTTAAATTTTAATTGATATCAGCTTTAGTTGAAGCAGTTATATAGGCAGATACAGATCAGCCCGGCTATTAAACTTGCAAAATTAACTTTAGTACAGTCTAAAAGGTATTTTGATAAATTTTCATGATCCTCCCAGAGATGAAGGTGTTGTTTCTTGCTGCGGGGTATGGAACCAGACTGGAGAGAGACGTACTGGCCGACCAATCAGGGAAGTATGATCACCTGAGGGGCATACCCAAACCCCTGGTACCTGTTGGCGGACGTCCGCTCATCTCTCATTGGATGGACATCCTGATGAAATTTGACACTGTGGAACAATTTTATCTGGTGGTAAGAAACCATGGAAAAGAATGTTAAGTTTATGACCTGAAGCCTGATTCATACATGGAGTCTCCAGGAGAAGATGCTTTTTAAAAATCTAGTTGTGATTATGTGAGCAGTTAGATGTCCAACCCTCATGAGCATGAAATACTGTAAATGCAGAAACTTTCGCGGTGGATTAATTGTCGCGGTTTTTGCAGCGGCCTCTTCACCACGAATTTAAAACCACCGCAAACATTTTTCCATGTCAGTAAGAGACTACAGTGCATGGTGCTACCGCGAAATTAAAACCACCGTGAAAAGTCCATTTTCCCACTACCGCGAAATTAAATCTCCGCGAACTTAAATGCATTTACAGTATGTACCGAATACAGGTAGGTCATTGTGAATAGATGTTTGTAATCTTTTCTCTAAAGATATAAACAAAGACAATAAATACTTTTCTTGTTGTGGGAAATATGACTGTCCCTGACAATATGCCATACTTCATTTGCAGACAAATCGGAAGTACCTGACACAGTTTGAAGTCTGGGCCCAGGCCTGGCCAAAGCTGCAGATTGTAAGTGATGGAACCACAGACAATGAGGTGAGAGCCATGGTACTACAGTGTATGTGGGCCATTATCTTATAGGTATAATTCAACAACATACCAAAAAGTATATGAAATAATGGAAACAAGTACAGTATAAAAAAGGAGTAGGCTAGTTTTGGCCGCGTGGCGCATTTGTACATCCGATCCCTCGATCTCGGAAGTCAAGCAATGCGCGGTCCGGACAGTTCTTTGATGGGAGACCCCCAACCAAGGACGACCGGATTGCTGTAGCCTTATGAAGCCTTAGATGAAATCGTCTTCTTGGAGGGACGTAAAACGGGGTCCTGAGCTTGAGGATGTGCCTTGACCACTCATTACTCATAATTTGGGTACCTACTGGCTGGCGAAATACACCTGGTGATTATTATTATTATCATAATGTACAATGTCATGTGTAAAAAAAGAACAACATTGTGGAGAAATCCTTTTATTACCTGTGATATTGCAACTTTTAACTGACCTATAGGATCTGTATGGATCTGTGAAAAACTAAAACTGCTTTTTGTCATATTGCAGACGAGAAGTGGAGCAGTAAGATGTATACAACTTGCAGTGGAACATTTCCAAATAACAGACGACTTGTTAGTAATAGGAGGGTCAGTACTCTTGCATTCTTTCAAACAACAACTTATGGGAACAGTGTATTGGAGGTTAAGTAAAGGTAGTCAATAGATGGCATGATTGCTGGACTATATTGTTACAAGTGCATTTTTAATTGCTGCATACCTACCAGACTTGACTAGAGGGTGTTGTGAAGGAAAGAAAAGCAGTGATATCCAAAGGCACCAGAAATCCATGTAACGTTACATAAATTTATTCAAATTGGGCTTGTGACAGCCTGAGGCAAGGTTGACAAAAAAGCATCCAATGCAAAAAAATGCCATCTGGCAGGAACTCTGCAGGTAAGTCAGAATGCTGACGATGCCCAGAACTTTCCAGCAGGTCGGTCAGTTTTCTGATAGTTAACACGTTATCTCAATTATCTTCAATTTTGCTGATAATGAAAATATGGTTACCTTTGTTATAGCCCATAAGATTATTTATAAGATATGTATATTTAAATGCTCTGCTACAAGAAGTCTGAACTATATATGTTAATTTTTCTTCCAGAGATACACTACTTTATGAGGATTTTGACCTTAAAAACTATTTAGAAAGATTCCTCGAGCTGCAAAAGAAGACAGGAGATGCTTGTTTGGTCACATACTACAATTGTGCAGAACATGGTAAGTACAGTGTACTAGTAAAATCTATTGAATTTCATTAGATGTTGTTTTCAGTATCTCATTAGATGAGACAACAGCAGGTTGCAATCCATCATGCAATTTTACTGTTGACTTACATTCTACATATACAAGATCTGTTACTTTGTCAAGTTAGTCAGTTGCAGAAAAAGCCATGGTTTGCTGCTATCTTTCATTTCTGACCAGATCTTGCTTTCTTGTCTCTGTAGAAACAGTGAAGTTTGGAATTCTTGAGGTGGATGAGCATGATGTGGTAACAAGATTCCGAGAGAAACCCCGACCAGAGGCGACCCCATCAAGACGAGCAGTAGGCACAACATAATCACTGTGCATGTTTAAAGAATTATGTATGCAACATTTGGAACAATGGTCTCAAGACTCAGTACATGTTCTCTTTGAATCCTATTCTTCCAAGAACGACTTCTTCCTGTAATCATCAGATTTTGTTTACATTTCCTGCAGTGTCCCTGTTTCTACCTGTATAGCAACAGCAGTCTCCCTCTACTGCAGGAGTTCTTGTCAGAAAGGAAGGTAAGGATTTTCACTTCCAGTTTGTTGCTGCTGATTAGATTTCCTTGATACACTGACGGTATCCTCTCAGATACTATCTGAAAATGCATATGAATGAGTGCACATATTTTAAAAGTTGTTTGAAGAGTCAAAACCATGGAATTTCTACTTTTTTTCAGGATTGTCCCTTGAAAGAGATAGATGCACCAGGCAACTTCCTTCAATACCTGTACACAAGGTAGGGTTGCTGTTGTTGAAAGGTAGACAGAGGACAAATTGAAACAAAATTGAGACAAGAATTAACTATCCAAGCAATCAAAACATTTTTGTTTGTATTATTTGAATACCTCTATAACTACTTTTCTTTTGTCCGTTCTACAGGAGACCTGTGTTTGTGTACAAGATATCTGGAAGATTTGATGTAGGAGGATTACAATCCTACATTGTTTGTGACCAGTACTTCATGCAAAAGAGGGGGCAATAGTTTACATGTACATCAGATAATTTCTGCTGACTGTGTTTGAGGAATGACTAATTTTACATTCAATATTATGTAAAATATTATAGGCCACAGCAAATAAATTTTATGGATGACATCAGTGCACTCATTAATCTTCACCTGAAAAAAATTTCTAAATGGTGATGAACATGACGAGACAGTACAGAAATGGAAAAATGTGTGGTAGAAGAATGATTGTACTTGACTTGTAAAAGTGACACTAGCGAGGTAGCCATGTCTGTAGTAGAAATGGGTTATAGAAATACAAGTTGGAGAGTGGTAAAACTGGCACCAATATGGAATCCATGTGTGGTTGCCAACTTGGTGATACCAGTCTACCATACTAAATGTCACTTTGACCAAGGTTATATCATGCTTTGACTGCACTTGTGCACTAAAGTAATGAATGCCTTGTTGGCTGTGATTCCATTTTAGTTACAACTTTTATGCTGTCTCTTTTGAAGATTTGGCCATCTTTTCCCCCCTCATTATTTTTGCAGTCTGTAGAGGATGCCATCCATCAAATTTAATTGAGAGAAACTCTTGTGAACAAAATGAATTTTATCTAGCCCAGTATCCAGACTTATTACAGTTGCAGAATCTTTGTCCTCTTGCTCAAACACTTGCATGAGAGGACAGAGATTTGGCAGGTTTGGATTAGCCTCCATAGCAGGCTCTCTGGGGGCTTTTTTGGGCTCATAATACACTGGTCGCTGGCCTTTTCTGACTGCCACCCCCCTGCTGCTCCCATCTTGGGGGGCGGCAGTCAAAAAAGGCCAGCAATCAGCGACCAGTACAAATAGAAATGGCCAGCAAAAGTGTATTATGAGCCCAAAAAAGCCACCAGAGCCTGCTATGGATACCAGGCTAGGAATAACTACTTTCACATCAGTTGAAATATTCATACGATTACATGTAACGTTACCTCTATTGTAAAACAAGTCATATTTCCTACAATGTTAGTCTAGTTTACACAGATGAATTCAATTTGATCCAGCAGATGGACAATTGATGTATAAGCTTGTTAGGTCTCTAGAAAGAGGTTGTCAATATTTCTACACTTGTTCATGATGTTCAATAAAATTTTGTGTAGGAAAAGGTTCCTCTCTTCTCTTTCAAACATGCTGCAGCATGATACTTGTTAGTGATACTTTTAGTGTTCTGCAGCCTTGATTCATCTTTCACTTATTAAGTACATAACAGTAAGCAAAAAGTATAAAGGTATCTCCACACAAAAAAATGACATCATACCATATCATAGGTCCATGGTTTATTCCATTTTCACTCAGAGGCATTAAAACACTTCAACAGACACACTTTGGAGATCCCAGGTATCCATACCAGTAAGACACAACATGGAACAGCAAATCTTACTTCAAGCAGATCCTAACGTTTAGCACAATCATGTTCACCACCCATTACTATTATCCACTTTTTTTATTAGTTGTTAACATCATTTGAGAATTCATTTTGGCACACAAACACGACCTTCCAATTTATGGGACCATTCTTATGTGTACAAAATCTCTGCAAGATAATGCTTCTTTTATACATGTTCCCCATCCCGAAAACATAGTAGCACTCCATGTCCAATTACACAAGTGAAATAACATATTTTGGACTGAGCAGAGATGATTGTGGAAGGGATTTTATGAAAAATTATGCTGATGTTTGCATACTTTCTCATTGACCTTCCAGTGCAGCTTCCCCCATTTTCTACCTCTCCTGGTTTGTCCATTGTTCAGTATGGTCTTGCGTCCCAGTTATACAGTGAGCTGAGCTACTCTCTACCCCCTACTGTTCTGATTATTAAATGTTCACCATATTTCAATGACCACGGTGGGCTGTTATTGTTGCATAGTGAATACAGTCTAAATTGCTTTAACTTCAGCTAGGGTTTAAGAGTTCCTTTTTTCTTCATTTATATCTGGCAGTTCTTAATTTCATCACTTAGTGATCCATAGTCAATACTTTCTTCAAAGGACATACTCACAGAAACAGGCTTCATAATTATCAACAAATCAAAAATAGAATATTTAGCTTTTGGAGAGGAGTATTTCATAGACTTCTATTTATGAAATAAAAATATCTTTGTTTTGTTTTGTGTTTTTATCTACCAATCGTTGCCTACATTCTAGAGCATGTATTGAATGTATAAAGCACATACAGGTTGACTTTTATATTATGTTTAAATGATGCCTCAAGTCCAGGACTAGGTAGCAATAGTGTAAATTTTGGGCCATGCATTGATTGTGGTGTGTTCTGTATCTGATTAAGTTATTGTATGTACATCTATGTCTACCCAACACACAGGAACTTCTTAATCAGCCTTTGACCTCTAGCTGGTATAATAATCTGCAACCTTTCCTTGCAAGGTGTCTAGCGTCTTCTTGGCATCTCCGAGCAGCATGGACGTATTCGGCTTGTAGAACACCGGGTTGTCGACGTTGGCGTACCCCACACCCAGAGTCCTTTTCATGATGATGACATTTGCTGCCTTCCACACCTCCATGACAGGCATACCAGCGATGGCGGAGTTGGGGTCGTCTTGAGCTGCCGAGTTCACCGTGTCGTTGGCGCCTACCACGAGAACCAGGTCGGTGTCCTTGAAGTCGTGGTTGATCTCATCCATCTCCAAAACGATGTCGTAAGGAACGCCTGCCTCGGCGAGGAGAACGTTCAGCTGACCAGGCATGCGCCCTGCCACGGGATGGACGCCGAAGCGGACGTTCTTCCCCTTCTTGGTGAGGGTTTCCACCATGGAAGCCAGCGGGTACTGGGCCTTGGCAGCACAGAGACCATAGCCAGGAACGATGATGATGTTATTGGATTCCTTGATGATATCCACCGACTGGTCCACGTTGACCTCGGTGTGAGTGCCAGTGATCTCCATGGGTTTGCCGCCTAAGGTAGAATAGCAAGAACTGTTACCAAATATCAGACACCAATCCCAGATTTAGACAACTGTGCCAGCAAAGCAAATACAGCTAAATACAAATGAAGACTAGCTGACTGCTGCCCAACATTGTGTTAGTTAAAAAATACTGGAAAAACAGCTAACAGATACTGGAAAAACAGCTGTGCTAATTTTGATCATGCAGAGAGCATGATTGGTTTGTTTCGATTCATGGCTTCCAATGTTTTCCCATTTTATTTCTGTTCTCAGTCCATAATATGATCCCAACAACGATCAGAATTAATTTTCCATGCTTCCTCTATTACACTTCCAGGTCTGTCTCATTCAAAAACCTTTCAAGGTTGAATTTCTCCTACATGGAAAAAGTTCAGCCGTAAGAGATGACATATGTTCGAGATAGAAAGTAAAACTCACTTCAAGTTGCATTTTAATATTGAATGCACACCTTTCCCTTGACATTACCAACATGATAAGATCTAAAGCATACATTATGGTGAATGTCTTTCTAGAATTGATGATTCTCCCTACCTCCCCATGTCTTTGTCTTGGCCTCTAGGCCACCGAAGATGACGTTAGTGAGGGAGCGATTCATGGCCTTGCACATGATGTACGACAGAATGGCACCAGATGATCCGATCAGGGTGCCGACAACCGTCAGCAGGCTGTTCTGTAACATGAACCCTGTGGAATAGACAGACATTACTGTGAGAAACAGAGCAGATACATGTAATATGTACTGTATCTTTGGAGTAACATCAAGTATCTGTCATTAGCACCCTCAAAGAGACAGGTCAGTAATGTTAAAAAAGGACAGTTTTAACCTTTTCATCACTAAGTCACTGCAGTATTGCCCTAAATAAAACTGAATTCTTGTGTTTAAATAAAACTGAATTCTTATTACTGTATTCTTCAAGACAGAAAGATGCATTTTCCTTTTCTTGACATATGTGCATCACCTACAGTTACAGCATTACACTGGCAAATCCTATAATGGAGCAATGACCATACCTTCAGCACACAGTGCCCATCCACTGTAACTGTTCAGCATAGAGATGACCACAGGCATGTCTGCTCCACCAATGGCTGCTGTCAGAGTCACACCCAACACAGAAGAAAGGCAGGTGGCAGTGCCCAAAGACCTGTACAAACATATGCAGGGTCTGATCAGTTGTATGAAATGCTCTTACATGAACAAAGCTACTTGAATGGTACTTACATTTGCCTTCCTTGGCACTATGTTTCCCAACATTTCACTCTTAGTGACTTTAAATGAACTTTTCCTTATATTGTTCCATGTCCACAGAATTGCTTGTTACCACCTATTAGAATCTTTTGAACTGAGATATTTCTGTCTCAAAGTCAAGATTGTGACAATGTCATTTCTTATATGGAGACATGTTAGCAGTCAGGTAATGAACTCACGCCATGCCGGCTCCCATGCTTGGGTCCATGAGGAAGTAGCCCAAGGCCGCGGCATTGACGGCCATCATACCCCCATTCAGCAGGTGGCGGCCAGGAAGCAGGAGAGGGTCAGACTTCAGGGTACCCTGTCAACATACAAGATCAATTGTGTTTTTTTAGTCAAAGTTCTCAAGAGCTTACATCAGTGTTAGCATTTCATATTTCACATTTCATATGTGAACACAAACGTTACACAGTAACAAGTAACAGGATAATTTTTGTAATGGTCATAAGTTTCAGATAGCTGGATTTCGTCACCTAGATTTGTGTTATAAAGTTTAGAGCAGGAGAAACAAGCACATGTTCTGTGAGAAATCAAATTACCTGAAGCTTTCCGTAGGCAATCAGAGAGCCAGTGAAAGTGACACCTCCGATGAATGTTCCGAGGAACTGGGCGATTCTCTCAATGGTGGCGGGATCATCCCCCCAGTGTGGAGCATGGGCCAGGTAAGTAGCGACGCAGGTCAGCACGGCAGCCATTCCAACGAAGCTGTGGAACAAAGCCACCAGCTGTGGGAGGTCGCTGATGATGATACGCTTGGCGATGATGGCTCCGAGGGTGCCCCCAACACTCATGGCTGCTCCCATCTGCATGTAGGTCTCTGCAGACACGTCCACAATGCCGAGGGTGGCTGCAATGCCAGAGGCAATACCGATGATGCCCAGAGCATTGCCCACGCGCGAGGTGGTCTGGTGGGCTAGCCCTGTCAGGGCTCCGACACAGCAAAGGGATGCACCAAGGCAGGTGAGGTTGTACATCTCAGGGTACCCCATCATCTCTCCATAGCTGTAAGCTCCGATGAAGCCGACACCAGGGATGGCATAGAGGTAGTTGTACTCTGGTGGGTCGTCAGGGCGGCGGAACATGTCCAGCATTCTCTGGGTAATGACGAAGCCACCGCCAATGTTGATGGAGGAAATGAAGCATGCAGTAGCAGCCAGGGCAGTGGGCCAGCTGTTGGGGAAATAGCCTCCACCCATCAGGAGCAACCCACCCACGGCAGTGATACCAGAGATGGCGTTTGTGACGGACATGAGGGGTGAGTGAAGGGCTGGGGTTACGCCCCACACTGTGTGGTACCCGACAATACCAGCCAGGGAGAAGGTGGTGAGCTGGGTGGAGAAGGCCGGATTGGGAGAGCCGACTCCGAGAAGGGCTGCAACACCCAGCCCTGCCGAGTACATCCCAGCACTCCTCATGGTGTCCATGAAGTAATTGGGCTCCGGTGGTGCCACTGCTACCTGTTCTGCTGGCTTGGCCTCTGGGGTGACGTCCAGCTTCGGTGGTGGGGGTGGCGGCCACATCATCTTGCCCTTGTCCAGAATGATCGAACCTCGAACGACTTCATCCTCCAGATCTAGGACATACTCCCCATTCCCTCCGAGTGACAGCAGGAGCTTGCTGATGTTGTTGGCATACAGGGTGCTGCTCTGAGTGGGAAGTCTGCTGGGAAGGTCGGTGTACGCGATGTGTGTCACCCCGTTATATACGTACTTCTCTCCAGGTTTTGTAGTTTCTATGTTACCACCTGCCTCTGCTGCCAAGTCGACGATGACAGACCCCTGTTTCATGGACTCCACCATCTCCTTGGAGATCAACTTTGGTGCTGGCTTCCCGGGAATGAGGGCCGTGGAGATCAGGATGTCAATCTCTTTGCACTGCTTGGCAAACAGAGCCATTTCTGCTGCAATGAATTCTGGGGACATCTCCTTGGCATATCCGCCACCTCCTTCACCAGACTCTTCCACATGGACTTCCAGGGCTTCTCCTCCCAAGGACTTGATCTGCTCTCTTGCTGCCTCTCTGGTGTCAAACCCTCTCACAATGGCTCCCATGTTCTTTGCAGTGCCGATAGAAGACAGACCAGCCACACCACCTCCTATGACCATGACTTTAGCTGGAGGCACTTTCCCTGCAGCTGTAATCTGACCTGTGAAGAATCGTCCAAAGCTGTTGGCTGCCTCTAACACTGCCTTATAGCCGGCAATGTTTGCCATAGAGCTCAAGGCGTCAAAGACCTGTGCACGGCTGATACGGGGCACACAGTCCATGGCCAGTACTGTGGCATTCCGCTTTGCCAGCAGATCAATGAGCTCCTGGTTCTGTGCTGGGTACAGAAAGCTGATGAGGTGAGCACCATCCTTGAGTTGGCCAACTTCCTCTGTGCTTGGTGCTCGCACCTTCAGAACAATGTCCGATTTGAAGACATCTCCGGCATCCTTGATTTCTGCACCTGAGCTGACGTACTCGGACTCGCTGAACTGTGCCTCCGCTCCAGCGCCACGCTCCACATTCACCTTGAAGCCCGCCTTCGTAAGGGTTGCACACGCAGCTGGGCTGAGCGCAACTCGACGCTCGTTCAGGAATGTCTCCTTGGGAACACCGACCGTCAGCTCGCTGTACGGGATCCCCTTCAGCGTAACCTGTTCTCCACTGGATGAAAAGAGACATTTGAAGGTGTTGAGGTTGCGGCTCTGCACAGATATGACCTTCTGGATGTTCCCACTGACCAGGTTGTCTATTAGTGGGACCAGGCCCTGCTTCTCCACTGTTCGTAGCAGCCGGAACATTTTGGTACTGGGTGAGCAGTCCCTTTGCTATCTGTCAAGAAAAGAAAAACAACAAATTGGTATTAAACATAGTACCACCAACAGAATGAAAATATACACATCAACTTATATACCGTTTACAGCTTATTATCTTTATGTATCTGGTAGTAATCAAAATCACTTCCATGTCACTTTAGCATTGAATAGCTGATGCTAGATAATCCATCTATGGTACATTGTTTTATTTCTACTTTTCTCATAATACATACAAAACATACCTTAGCAGGGTTGGACAAGTTTTCTAAAATTGACTTGTCCTATCGGACAAGTACTTAAAAAATTTACTTGCCCGAACCAACTTTTCACTTGCCCGAAATCTAAATGACATTTTTCTATGTATATTCATGGCCTTCAATGGAATTTTTGTTATTGGCTCTATTTTCTGTGTTAATCAATGCTTGATGTCATGACTTTGAAAAGTAGCAAGTACATCAAAATCTCCCACAATGGAGAAAAGCTCATCCCATCGGGCAAGTGGGGAAGGACATGCACTTGCCCGATTGGCATTTTCACCTGCCCGGGACTAAAGGGCTAGTGGACTTGTTTATCCCTGCTTAGTAGGAGAAATTGTCTGTGGCACAAATATTTTTTTTCCTTTAGAACAATTTCCCATGACTGCATTGTGACACATAAATAGCCAAACTGGGAGTGGGACAAGAGCAAGTGGCTAGCTATTTCTATCTGATGGGCCCGAAAGGAATTTCAAAGATTTTATTCACAAAAAGACCCTATGTCTATTTTTCTGTGATCTAGTTTTATTATGAGTTTATTTAGGGCAAGGTGGGGTCTTTGATGTTTACGCATAGGATAGGTGTGAGAGAACAAAGGAAAATGCAGGATAGGAATTTAACATGCTTCCGGGTCATGCAATGATGTAAGATGAGGTCATGTATTTGAGTTTCAACCAAGCAGATGGTCACATGTAAGTAACTGGCTTCTTCAAAAGTCTCCTGATCAAGTCTCAATTATAGTCTTTCATTTCATACTCTTCTCTCTTGCTGTGGCGTCTTCTGATTATGTATGCTACCTAAACAAACAGGGGGTTCCTTACAAAGGAAACTAAATACCATAGGATACATGATGACCTGGTAAACAAAGCCACACCTTTACAGATGAAACAATAGGATACACCACACATCTGCACTTGTGATAATGAGCATGTTGTGTATACCGGTAACATCAAAACTTAATCCAAGTTTTACTGCATATCTGAATTGGGGTATGAATCAAATCAACAATGTACACAAAGTTTTCTTCCAGGCATATATTTCAAGCTTCATGATAATGATAAGAGTTTAATTCTCCCATATTTCTTTAATAGGTGTGACCAAGTTACTAGTACATAGTGTTGGGACAAAACAGTTTTTTCTTGTCAGACAGATTAGTTCAGGGACTTGGGGGCTACCTGGTCCAAGAAAATAACAAGAGTGAAGTACAGTAGAACTTAAAGTCATTTCTACCAAGTTTCTCCAGTCAAATTTGGTCTTAACTAGCAGAGGCAATAGCCTCGTTTACACAAAGAAAGGATCTTATATTTTAAACTTAAGTGCCATTGAAAGTGGGGTACTCGTATACTCCACCAAACCGATTCCTTTGTAGCGAAATGGACCATTGTTTTCAGTATTGCTTGTTCACTTCAGTATTGCTTGTTCACAAGTTTCTACCATCAGGTCCAGACCAGGGCTCTGGCCGGCTCGACTTTTTTTCTGTCAGCCCAATTACCATTGATGGGAAAATTCTGCCAAAAATCATATTTTTCAGTCATCGAATACGAATTTCTGTCCACGGCCTTTTGCATAAAATATACAGTAGTACCTACAGACGATAGAATAATGGGGCTGTCATACTCATACTGATGTCAAAGTTTATGATGTTTCTTTCCTATTTTACCCGATGCCTTTGTTCAAATTTATCAAAATCTTGCAGGCCACGCAGTCATTTTCCATGAGCCAGAGTTTGTCCCCTACTTTGAAATCTTGCGTCATCTTGCGATATTTTAAAAAGAAACTTGCCTCCTATTTGTCAATTCTGCTGTGCCGTATTGAAATCAAGCAGGGTTATTGGTGGGCCACATGTAAACCCTTTTTGACCTGAACACTCTACCAAATTTTTTTTTTAGATCAAGACATTATGGGTTACACAAAGCCCAATGACCAGAGGATCCCCACAGTTTCTGTTGCATTATTGGCTGTGATGATGATCACTGCCCGTGAAGCTGCCAATGAGTAGACAGAAGAGACTTCCCAACATGCGGGGCTCTTCTATCGACTATTGGCTGGGAGGAGGTTTACCAATGAACAAAAAACTGAATTGTTGCTGAACGAACTAAGTTGCAAGCAAGTTGCAAGCTTGGGGCTACACGTACATATTGATATTTTAATTGTTTGCACAAAACTTTTGCAGGCAGGTCTCAAGAACAGAACAATAGTGGTCAAAGTTCAATAATTCACCAAAGGCACAGCAGCATTTTGATACACATGTATATAGCCTCCTCTGCTGGCTTTTATTTTTGAGGGGAGGGGGGCACTGGCACTGATGAGGAATTTTCAATTGTTTAATATCAGGAGATTGGTTTCCGCTCCAGTAAATCGCGAAACATAATTTGCTCGTGAAGGAGGCGGCATCAAGGTGACCTTGAGTTTATAAAACCTGTTTATAAAAGCATCGAAGGACGTGCATCTACGGTGACAAAAAAATACAAATATGCCAAAATTTCCATATGAACAAGCAAAGGCAAAAATGCAAACGCTCTGATAAAACGTAACGTAATATGGCACACCAATCACTCAGTCCCATGAGATTGAAGTGATAAAGAAGCGGTACAACTACTTCTTTGTTGCATGGTTGTGTCCATGGCACCGTATCAATTGGCGCCAATTTTCAAGCCCATCACTGCATTCTCATTATCGAAGATACTAATGGCTAAATGTCGCGTGCCATTCACAAACAGCGCGATTATGCCCTTACAAGACACCGTTTTTGTCACTCCCCCTCCCAACGGACGCCATATTGGGAACTTGACCCGCGCGCCTACGCTAACACGGCCAGCCTGCTGCCACGCATGATACTGTCCTCATTACAACGTCAAGCAAGTTACACGAACGTTTCCCGGATTTTCCACCTACCTACGGATACTGTCAGGTTGTGCCTTTACACGAAGATCAACCCCGGCGACGGCGAAAGGCTGCTTCTTTCCCGTGCCGTGCAGTAGCCGGCGCCGGCGTATGTGGCAGTCCCGGGTGCTATCAGCGTGTGTTCCAACCACAACTGGCAACAAGCAGTTTACGATTACCAGTCAGTCTTGTCATCAAAGCGACTGTAGCCTACAACTGCAGTCCAGCGGTGCAAGTGCTTGAGGACTCAGTAGCTATCTGCTCTGGTGTCCCCTTACCCCATTGGCTTTGTGTAAAATACGGAATCTAAAACTTGAAACTACAAAAACACCCACACAGCATACCCATCAATTTGTTGTTAGTAATCAAATATCCCTTAAAATAACACAATTTTTTTGTATATTCATTATATTTTGATGGATACGTTGCAAACTTTGGTATGAAAAAAAGCTATTTTTCTCATCTGCTATCTGCATTTCGATTTCTTTGATACAGTTTTGCATTGTACACCAACTCGTGACGTTGCAAGCAATAGGGTCAAAAGTTTGCAGGTCATTTTTGACCAATCAACACAGAGACTCGCCTGTCAATCACGAGGTATCCCCGCCCCTTTCTATCCTAAGGTCTCTTCTTGCAAAAAGCCGGAAAATGGCGGGCGTTCTCACCAAGGTTTCCCGCATCGTGTCCGCTTCGCAGGCGACTCTGCGACAAGCTCCTGCTGCCCTCGGCACTACAGCATCCCTCCAACACAGAAACTGTAAGTCTGACATAATGAGTGTGAGAAGTTAACCCGTAAGTTACGCACATGGTGGCTCCACGTTGTTTGTTCAGCAGTGAGATATGATGGCCCACATCAGGGCCCATTTTTGTCCCAGACGACCCCAGGGCGACTTTGTTACTATGGAGTGCGTGGCTATATTTGTGGTGGATTTTACCGAAAAGGAGGAATATAGTTATGGCGGGAAATTTGTAACCCATTGATAAAGATTACCGCCAGCCTGCTGTCTTCCAGCGTACATAGTCCGGCTAATTAAATAACCCCCCCCCCCCCAAGAACAATTATGAATTAAAACCAAGGCGCTTAATATCGTGTTAAATTTAAAATGCAGTTTACGATTTTTAACGTCAGTAGTTTAGAAATGCATTAGGACGCAACATTTTGTATATCGAATTAGGGCAAAGCTATACCACATACGAAGGATACCAGGTTTTCAGGTGGCAGCTAAAGCGTCCTTAGCTCTGATAAAGAACAAAAGACATTGACTGGCCTCTGCTCATGTTACCCTTTATCAGTTCGTTAGTATAGGGGGACGCGTAATAGGATACACAGACACAGAAGGCAATTCCAGAAAGAAAGGAAGGGAGAAAGACCAAAAGAAACAAGAAGTGGTATGGCGCCTTGTGTCCACAATTTGTCCCTGTTTGAAATAAAGTCAAAGCCAGGTACATGTATAATATGAAATCCTTGATGAAATGTAGGTGAAAGGTTATATTTGTCAAAGACTGCAGTCTTGCCTACCCCAAATCTAAAAGCAGATCTGCAGAATGAGATGTAGAAAACCAAAATTGTAATGTTACTCACGTGTCCAGTTCTATGGAGCAAAAAGGCCCACTGCTTTGCGGAATTAGGAGCTTGAGAAAAGTTATGATTTTGCCATGTTACATCTGCTTGGAAATAAACCTCAACCCTCCCAAATTAGTTTCCTTGATGTATCATTCGCACCTGTTAAAGTTTAAGGCTGTTATTGTAACTTACCTTATGAACCTTGAGACATTTGTATAGCAAATGACAGGAAAAGAATAAAGTTGAAGTGTTGGACTTTATTTAACCCCCCACACATAAGAACTGATGTTGACCTTGATAGGGACAAGTGGAAGTGAAAAAGATCACGTGATCTAGTGTTGATTGAACTTCCTGTCCAGATCAAGTTCAAAAGTTAGCTGAATTCACAGCATATTACATGTACCTTGAGGTCCACATTCAGCCCTCTTTAGTGTGTGCTTCAACTGTTGCTCCCCTGCTATAAAGGGGCACACCTTATGGTTGGATTAGACCATCAACGATTAAAGTAAACTGCCCTGAAGTAGAGTCTGTTGTTGTTGTAAACATGCAAATCCAATACAAGTGCTGTTTTTGAGTCTGTTTTTCCATGTGTGGAGTCATCCTGAAAGTAGTCACGATTTTGAAACGAGGCTTGAACACCTTCTTATGAGGGAAAAACATTTCAAGAGTGTCCCATGTTTACATTCACCACACTCAAGGTACAGTGTTGGTACACACAGTGCTTAAGGAGTGACCTTTGATACCCTTTCCTTGGTTGGGAGCAACTGAGATGTCGCAAAATAAGAAGCAGCTATTTTCTCAAAATTTCAGGTTGTAGTTGATAATCTGAAAGCAAATCTTGCTGTGGCGAAATCATAACTGCCAGCATGACTGTGTGCATGGGCTACAGTCAGACTTCACACAATTATTGCTACTGTACTAAGATTGGTCTGAAGATTACTGTAGTTCCAATGGAGTGCCACATTATTGGCAGCACAGCATTTCTACATTTTAAGTTCGAGGTATAATTTCATAAGTACCACAGCTTTTATTGAATTAGAAGTTTTATTTGCACAAACAATGTAACCTTAATTGTAACTTGATTAGTGCTTATGTTCACATATTGGAGTGAATACACTATCATGTGGGAATCTATGCCCTCTGCTGCTGTTGCCAGCTGTGATGAGTGTTTCCTGTGATAGAACAGTTGTTTTAAATGTCACATTAAAATAGCAAGCCAGGAATAGTATCAAGGGCACATTAGATAGCCAAGCAAGGATATGTTTTTGTGCAAATTTGAAGGATAGAGAACAAGAACTATGTCAGCTTATGAGAATTTCTCTTTAAAAATGCAGGGCTGTCTAGTGGGAAACAAATTATGAGTGAAAAATAACAAAATTGACATGGAACATATGTTCCCTTTCCACTCCATCAGAGGTGAACAATGGATGGAATAAAGTGCACTGATTTTGATAAGCATGATGCTTTTGTTACACATGCGACCATGTAATATTTATGTCGGGAACAATCTTGCTGTATAGTGCAGCATATATTCTTGGCTGGTTCAGACCCAGGAGGCTGATGTGATGTTCATCAATTCTAGCAATCTTGCTGCTAAATGTGTATTGACGTCATCTCTAGCCTCATGCACGTCACCACTCCCATCTCCTGTGAAGAGAAATAGCTTTGTAATACAAATACCTAAGGTTGTTCAAGGGCAATACAATGTAATGTTGAATGTCCCATGACCACATTCCACAGCTGACATTTGCATATACATACATGTATCAGGGCTCGAAATACTGGGTGCATGTGCACCCAGGTGCACCCAAAATTGGAACTGTGCACCCAATTTTTTTCAGTGGGTGCACAGGGTGCACCCAAATATTTTCTTAGGTTTATGTATGGAAAGATGTCGAGTATACTAGTATACATCATATTCTTGACATCTAAGTGTTAGAAAGATGATAAAAATGTCTGTCATGTTACTTGTTTAAGAATTTGATAGCTTATAACTAAGTTTTATTATTTGGTTTTCTTTTTTACATTCTACTTAAATTTAAGTGGTGCACCCAAAAATTTTTTGGTGCACCTAATCTTTTAAGCTGGGTGCAGCAGTGCACCTAATCCCAAAAATGAATTTTGAGCCCTGTGCATGTAGCAACTAGCAAGAGAAGAGGAATGACGCACATCTGTTGTCTTTAGAAATTAATTATCATCATCTCACATTTGTCAACTGCTGATTGATTTGATAGCAGTAGGTAATCGGGTCTCTTTCATTAATTGAAAAATAATTATCTTATCCCTTATGGTTTAACATTGAATATTATATGGTAATATCAGCTCACAGACTTCACATGTATGTCATATGAATGTATTATATTATATTATATTATATTATATCATATTATATTATATCATATTATATTATATTGCCAAATGGCATGATAAGTTACAAGCTCGTGGGTGATGTATGTTTTCTATTACCCTGGTAGATTCCGTAGTAATTTTCTTGAATAATTGACGTCAGCCATGACTGAAGGTTAAATGCAGAAACTTTCGTGGTGGTTTAATGTCTGCGGTTTTCACGGTGGCGGCTTCACCACGAACTTAAAACCACCGCAAACATTTTTCCATGGCAGTAAGAGACTACAGTGCATGGTGCTACCGCAAACTTAAAACCACCGCAAAAAGTCCTTTTTCCCTCTACCGCGAAATTAAATCCCCACGAACTGAAATGCATTTACAGTACTTGTCACTTGTGATAACTTCTATTCAATATTTAGTAAAACATAGTCAAATCTTACCTTCCCAGATGCCTCAGGAAAGCGTATTGAGGTGGCCAACCCAGTGGTGGAGCTGGATGGGGATGAGATGACCAGGATCATCTGGGACATGATCAAACAGAAGGTAAATTCTCATCACCAAGCGCATAGCCTGGTTGCCAGCTCCACTGTGCTGCATGCTATACCCTTCTGCTTGGGAAGCCATGTGGCCTGAAGGGCTTATGATTAGGCCTTGGAAAAAAAATGTTGTGTTTCCTGTTTCCCTACCTACCCTAGAAAAACCTGCCGACCCTAGACTTTTTTTGGGGGTGGGCAGAGGAGTCACAGTTTCCAGTTAGAATTTTTATTCAGCCTGCTTCCTATTAAAGCAAAAACACTGCTTGTCCTATCTAATGAAGGATGAATATATCTATTGTGCACAAAATTAAAGTTTGACATTAAAAGGGAAGTGTCCTCATGCACTTATTTTACTTTGTTCGACTGTATTGTAATATGTATTACTAGAGTTTTGGCCAGCCTAAAAAAAATTACAAGAAAAAAAAGAAGATAATCCCTACCTACCGACCCTAATTTTTTCATGACTGAAACAGGAAACACAACATTTTTTTTCCTAGGCCTTAGCGAGGTGGGTTAGCATGTGGCCCAGTGGGTCTAGCAAACAGGCAATCTAGTGCACAACCTGAGGAGGTTAAAGGAAAACAAAACATAATAGACACCCATCCCCTACTCCTCTCTTTTCATTCTGGATCTGACCCGAGGGAAATCCTATCACAATACAATTAGGCTCATACACATGTATATAACCCTCTTCCAGTCTTGGGACTCAATATTTGATGGAATTTCTGGTTAGGCCACTTAGTCCAAAAGTGATGTATAAAGGTGGAATTGCAAAGCCCCAGCACATTAGCACGTCTGCTTTGCCCTTTGCAATGCTTTGATTTCTTACTTTTTTTAGACACATTTTGATGAGAAACGTATCTTACTATATAGTTGTGTTTGTGAACTCTTCTCCAGTTGATCTTCCCCTACATCAATGTGGACTGTAAATACTACGACCTGGGACTGCCCTACCGTGACCAGACCGACGACCAGGTCACCATCGACTGTGCTGAGGCCATCAAGAAGTACAACGTGGGCATCAAGTGTGCAACCATCACTCCTGATGAGGAAAGGGTTGTTGGTCAGTGTTTTGCCAAATCATTTTTAATGACTGCTTTATTTCAATAAGATCACACTTCATAGCATACAGCTGAGTTGAGGTATGATTTACAACATTGAATCAGACACTGAAACTTAAAGTTGTACCAGGGATCTAACGTAATTCATAGTTAGATCCCACATAGTTTTACAACAGCAAAAACAGTTTTATTGATAGAACAGTTATTACAATTAGAGCAGAAACACAGTTCAAGATCATGTGAAGATGGACACTAAAGCATTGAAATAAATGTAATTCAACAGATAGTCTCACTGATCATAGACATCAAAAACGATGAATCTGCTCAAAAACTTGGATAGAAATGGTGTAGTTAGTATCTTTTCTGCCATGCAGTCACTCACGCACATACTCACACAAGTACTTACTTTGTGACAAATAAGACATTTCATGAACAAAATACACTTTATTTTTGTGTGTTCCCCCTTCAGAATTCAACTTGAAGCAGATGTGGAGATCCCCCAATGGGACGATCCGTAACATCCTGGGTGGAACAGTGTTCCGCGAGCCAATCATCTGCAAGACCGTACCCCGCCTTGTTCCCGGCTGGACACAGGCCATCGTCATTGGCCGTCACGCTCACGGCGACCAGGTACATCCTTCAGCCTCTTTTTTGATCTGTTACAAAGGACTCTGTGTTGGCACTATATCCATACTATTAACCAGGGCTGTATCCAATCCAGCTTAACATTGTTTGGGAGCCCACAGTATTGATTTTTGTTTGATGATTAATTTCAAGCTGATACTTTCATCAGTTTTATGTCGTGAAGTTCAGATTTTTTGTCTAAGAACTCAAGCAAATTTCTGTTCTGGGATGGAGGGACAGGTCCTGGAGACAGCCCTGCATTTAACCCTTAGATCACTGTGTATTGCAGACAAATAAGGATATTGATTGAATGTTGCCCTCCTGTCCGTAGACTCATGAAGGAGAAAACTCCTATTCTTGATCTGAATTAATTTTTAGATATCTAACTTATGATATTTTTCCTGTGCAGTACAAGGCTACTGACTTTGTGGCAGAGAAGGAGGGGAAGTTCGAGATGATGTTTACCCCTGCTGACGGCAGCGAACCAACCAGAATGGAGGTGTTTGACTTCAAAAATGGAGGAGGCTGTGGCATGGGCATGTACAACACTGATGAGGTAGGATGTTCTGGCTTCTAATAGTACTTGAGACAGATTGTATATTCTAAGATAAGGTCAGGTATTTGACTTAAACAAAAGAGCAAGTTATACATTAAAGCAAAGCCTTTTGGAAATGTTCTGGTAATGGCTTACCTTGTCCTCTGCTGTCATAGACTGAACCATGTCATAACTTTACATTAACCAGTACAGTGTAAGTACTCGAACATTCCTCTGTATCTCTCCAGTCCATCACAGGATTTGCCCACAGCTGCATGCAGTATGCCATCAACAAGAACTGGCCACTCTACATGTCAACCAAGAACACCATCCTGAAGAGATATGATGGCAGGTTCAAGGACATCTTTGAGGACATCTACCAAAAGTATACATTCACTTTATACTATGTGTTCTAAAGCCTTACTAATCCCTTCAGTGTACATTGTAGGTAACTTTCAGGTGCCTGTAAAGTGGTGAACAATTCACATGTGAATAGAAGGGGTGACTGAATCACAACCCAATGTTAAAGCTGTTAAAGACTCAAGCAACTGGATAAGTTTTGTACTGGTCAGATGTTTCTGATAGCATCCGCTATCCTTCATCAGTGATGGGGTGTTAGCACAACATGAAAGTCATGTGTATGGAAGAATTTGAATTACCAAGCACTTGCCTCCAAACCCATTCATACTTGATTACTTCCTTCAGACATTACAAGAAGGACTTTGAGTCCAGGAAGATCTGGTACGAGCACCGTCTGATTGACGACATGGTTGCCCAGGTGCTGAAGTCATCTGGAGGGTTCGTGTGGGCCTGCAAGAACTATGACGGAGATGTGCAGTCTGATGTGGTTGCACAAGGTGTGGTTCAACTCCCTCTTAGATGTTTTGTATTGAAGTGTGATTTCCAGACCAAGCACATGAAATGTTGAGGTCTTTATCTAGGTACTATAATTCTTGAAATGTTTGCAGTCGTTTTATTTTTTGCGGATTTTACTGTGACCCTGCAAAAAAATTAATGAATGTACAATAATACATTGTCCTTTGTGGTGTGTAAATTGTAACCAGCATACTATAGTACTCTGTATAAATTTTTTCCCAGAATATTTCTTATTACAATAAATTAATATCTGGAGGTGGAAACTTACTTGACCTTGTTTCAACAGGATATGGTTCCCTTGGTCTGATGACCAGTGTCCTGGTGTGTCCTGACGGTAAGACCATCGAGGCCGAGGCTGCCCATGGCACGGTGACCAGACATTACCGAGAACATCAGAAGGTAAGAGACAAATACTCCTGCATCCACACAGATCTCATTCTGTTGTTGCTGAGGATAGGTAACTTGTAATAGATTGCATATTACAGGTAAGAAAAATTTACAAAAAGATGTCAGACTCTGTACTTTGATGTTGGGGTTATGCACATTAAGGTACTATTGTACACTAGAACACAGCGTATTCTTGACATTTACATGTAATTGTGTGAAAAGATGATAGAAACTAGATGTTATTCAAAATATTTGAGGAATGGCAGTGAGATTTGTAATTAGGCTTTCTTGACTCGTCTTGTTATGCTGTGCACCCAAAATCTTTGGTTCTCCTAAATTTTCACTACAAGTGCACCAGTGCACTTTTGTGTATTCCCACAAAATTACAGTTGAGCCATGAGCTTTGGAGTGTTTGCAGTGGCTTGTGTGTTGATCATTTCACATGTTGACCACAGGGAAACCCAACGAGTACCAACCCCATCGCCAGTATCTTTGCCTGGACAAGAGGCCTAGAGCACCGTGGGAAACTGGATGGGAACCAGGATCTAGTCAAGTATGAAACATAACACTCCTTTCTTGTCACCTTGTGCACATCACTGGTAGTGTGAGACAACAATCATCTTAGTATAGTACTTCTTGACTTGACTTGACTTTATTAAGATCCACAATTAGCATAAGAAGATTGACTATTGTGGAGCGTGCAGGGAGTAGTCTCGT